>NW_026605263.1:0-28082 GCF_945859685.1 Eupeodes corollae
ATAACATTTTGGTTTGCAGTTGTGGTTAGAGCATTTAAATACCTTTCTTTTGATGTGTATTTTGATTGGGTGGGAAATAGTTTTGAAAATACTACTTTTTCGGCAAGGGTTAGCCCACGATTTTCTCGAAAAACTGAAAAAAAATCATTTTTGTGATTTATGCATCAATTGAAAGGTGGGTCGATGCTCTGTATTTTAGTGAAAACCGCATCATGTTTGGAGGCTTGGTTGAGGAAATAGAGCAACCGAAAGATAATTTGTGATGAGCTGGGTCGAAATTCTGTAATTTTACTTTTTGACTAATTTTTCGGAAACGAGCGATCGTATAACATTTTGGTTTGCAGTTGTGGGTAGAGCATTTAAATACCTTTCTTTTGATGTGCATTTTGATTGGGTGGGAAATAGTTTTGAAAATACTACTTTTTTCGGCAAGGGTTAGCCCACGATTTTCTCGAAAAACTGAAAAAAAAAAATCATTTTTGTGATTTATGCATCAATTGAAAGGTGGGTCGATGCTCTGTATTTTAGTGAAAACCGCATCATGTTTGGAGGCTTGGTTGAGGAAATAGAGCAACCGAAAGATAATTTGTGATGAGCTGGGTCGAAATTCTGTAATTTTACTTTTTGACTAATTTTTCGGAAACGAGCGATCGTATAACATTTTGGTTTGCAGTTGTGGGTAGAGCATTTAAATACCTTTCTTTTGATGTGCATTTTGATTGGGTGGGAAATAGTTTTGAAAATACTACTTTTTCGGCAAGGGTTAGCCCACGATTTTCTCGAAAAACTGATAAAACTCATTTTTGAGATTTATGCATCAATTAAAAGGTGGGTCGATGCTCTGTATTTTAGTGAAAACCGCATCATGTTTGGAGGCTTGGTTGAGGAAATAGAGCAACCGAAAGATAATTTGTGATGAGCTGGGTCGAAATTCTGTAATTTTACTTTTTGACTAATTTTTCGGAAACGAGTGATCGTATAACATTTTGGTTTGCAGTTGTGGGTAGAGCATTTAAATACCTTTCTTTTGATGTGCATTTTGATTGGGTGGGAAATAGTTTTGAAAATACTACTTTTTACGGCAAGGGTTAGTCCACGATTTTCTCGAAAAACTGAAAAAAAAAAATCATTTTTGTGATTTATGCATCAATTGAAAGCTGGGTCGATGCTCTGTATTTTAGTGAAAACCGCATCAAGTTTGGAGGCTTGGTTGAGGAAATAGAGCAACCGAAAGATAATTTGTGATGAGCTGGGTCGAAATTCTGTAATTTTACTTTTTGACTAATTTTTCGGAAACGAGCGATTGTATAACATTTTGGTTTGCAGTTGTGGGTAGAGCATTTAAATACCTTTCTTTTGATGTGCATTTTGATTGGGTGGGAAATAGTTTTGAAAATACTACTTTTTTGGCAAGGGTTAGCCCACGATTTTCTCGAAAAACTGAAAAAAAATCATTTTTGTGATTTATGCATCAATTGAAAGGTGGGTCGATGTTCTGTATTTTAGTGAAAACCGCATCATGTTTGGAGGCTTGGTTGAGGAACTAGAGCAACCGAAAGATAATTTGTGATGAGCTGGGTCGAAATTCTGTAATTTTACTTTTAGACTAATTTTTCGGAAACGAGCGATCGTATAACATTTTGGTTTGCAGTTGTGGGTAGAGCATTTAAATACCTTTCTTTTGATGTGCATTTTGATTGGGTGGGAAATAGTTTTGAAAATACCACTTTTTTCGGCAAGGGTTAGCCCACGATTTTCTCGAAAAACTGAAAAAAAAATCATTTTTGTGATTTATGCATCAATTGAAAGGTGGGTCGATGCTCTGTATTTTAGTGAAAACCGCATCATGTTTGGAGGCTTGGTTGAGGAAATAGAGCAACCGAAAGATAATTTGTGATGAGCTGGGTCGAAATTCTGTAATTTTACTTTTTGACTAATTTTTCGGAAACGAGCGATCGTATAACATTTTGGTTTGCAGTTGTGGGTAGAGCATTTAAATACCTTTCTTTTGATGTGCATTTTGATTGGGTGGGAAATAGTTTTGAAAATACTACTTTTTTCGGCAAGGGTTAGCCCACGATTTTCTCGAAAAACTGAAAAAAAATCATTTTTGAGATTTATGCATCAATTGAAAGGTGGGTCGATGCTCTGTATTTTAGTGAAAACCGCATCATGTTTGGAGGCTTGGTTGAGGAAATAGAGCAACCGAAAGATAATTTGTGATGAGCTGGGTCGAAATTCTGTAATTTTACTTTTTGACTAATTTTTCGGAAACGAGCGATCGTATAACATTTTGGTTTGCAGTTGTGGGTAGAGCATTTAAATACCTTTCTTTTGATGTGCATTTTGATTGGGTGGGAAATAGTTTTGAAAATACTACTTTTTTTCGGCAAGGGTTAGCCCACGATTTTCTCGAAAAACTGAAAAAAAATCATTTTTGAGATTTATGCATCAATTGAAAGGTGGGTCGATGCTCTGTATTTTAGTGAAAACCGCATCATGTTTGGAGGCTTGGTTGAGGAAATAGAGCAACCGAAAGATAATTTGTGATGAGCTGGGTCGAAATTCTGTAATTTTACTTTTTGACTAATTTTTCGGAAAAGAGAGATCGTATAACATTTTGGTTTGCAGTTGTGGGTAGAGCATTTAAATACCTTTCTTTCGATGTGCATTTTGATTGGGTGGGAAATAGTTTTGAAAATACTACTTTTTTCGGCAAGGGTTAGCCCACGATTTTCTCGAAAAACTGAAAAAAAATCATTTTTTTGATTTATGCATCAATTGAAAGGTGGGTCGATGCTCTGTATTTTAGTGAAAACCGCATCATGTTTGGAGGCTTGGTTGAGGAAATAGAGCAACCGAAAGATAATTTGTGATGAGCTGGGTCGAAATTCTGTAATTTTACTTTTTGACTAATTTTTCGGAAACGAGCGATCGTATAACATTTTGGTTTGCAGTTGTGGGTAGAGCATTTAAATACCTTTCTTTTGATGTGCATTTTGATTGGGTGGGAAATAGTTTTGAAAATACTACTTTTTTCGGCAAGGGTTAGCCCACGATTTTCTCGAAAAACTGAAAAAAAAATCATTTTTGTGATTTATGCATCAATTGAAAGGTGGGTCGATGCTCTGTATTTTAGTGAAAACCGCATCATGTTTGGAGGCTTGGTTGAGGAAATAGAGCAACCGAAAGATAATTTGTGATGAGCTGGGTCGAAATTCTGTAATTTTACTTTTTGACTAATTTTTCGGAAACGAGCGATCGTATAACATTTTGGTTTGCAGTTGTGGGTAGAGCATTTAAATACCTTTCTTTTGATGTGCATTTTGATTGGGTGGGAAATAGTTTTGAAAATACTACTTTTTTGGCAAGGGTTAGCCCACGATTTTCTCGAAAAACTGAAAAAAAATCATTTTTGTGATTTATGCATCAATTGAAAGGTGGATCGATGTTCTGTATTTTAGTGAAAACCGCATCATGTTTGGAGGCTTGGTTGAGGAAATAGAGCAACCGAAAGATAATTTGTGATGAGCTGGGTCGAAATTCTGTAATTTTACTTTTTGACTAATTTTTCGGAAACGAGCGATCGTATAACATTTTGGTTTGCAGTTGTGGGTAGAGCATTTAAATACCTTTCTTTTGATGTGCATTTTGATTGGGTGGGAAATAGTTTTGAAAATACTACTTTTTTCGGCAAGGGTTAGCCCACGATTTTCTCGAAAAACTGAAAAAAAATCATTTATGTGATTTATGCATCAATTGAAAGGTGGGTCGATGCTCTGTATTTTAGTGAAAACCGCATCATGTTTGGAGGCTTGGTTGAGGAAATAGAGCAACCGAAAGATAATTTGTGATGAGCTGGGTCGAAATTCTGTAATTTTACTTTTTGACTAATTTTTCGGAAACGAGCGATCGTATAACATTTTGGTTTGCAGTTGTGGGTAGAGCATTTAAATACCTTTCTTTTGATGTGCATTTTGATTGGTTGGGAAATAGTTTTGAAAATACTACTTTTTTGGCAAGGGTTAGCCCACGATTTTCTCGAAAAACTGAAAAAAAATCATTTTTGTGATTTATGCATCAATTGAAAGGTGGGTCGATGTTCTGTATTTTAGTGAAAACAGCATCATGTTTGGAGGCTTGGTTGAGGAAATAGAGCAACCGAAAGATAATTTGTGATGAGCTGGGTCGAAATTCTGTAATTTTACTTTTTGACTAATTTTTCGGAAACGAGCGATCGTATAACATTTTGGTTTGCAGTTGTGGGTAGAGCATTTAAATACCTTTCTTTTGATGTGCATTTTGATTGGGTGGGAAATAGTTTTGAAAATACTACTTTTTTCGGCAAGGGTTAGCCCACGATTTTCTCGAAAAACTGAAAAAAAATCATTTATGTGATTTATGCATCAATTGAAAGGTGGGTCGATGCTCTGTATTTTAGTGAAAACCGCATCATGTTTGGAGGCTTGGTTGAGGAAATAGAGCAACCGAAAGATAATTTGTGATGAGCTGGGTCGAAATTCTGTAATTTTACTTTTTGACTAATTTTTCGGAAACGAGAGATCGTATAACATTTTGGTTTGCAGTTGTGGGTAGAGCATTTAAATACCTTTCTTTTGATGTGCATTTTGATTGGGTGGGAAATAGTTTTGAAAATACTACTTTTTTCGGCAAGGGTTAGCCCACGATTTTCTCGAAAAACTGAAAAAAAATCATTTTTGTGATTTATGCATCAATTGAAAGGTGGGTCGATGCTCTGTATTTTAGTGAAAACCGCATCATGTTTGGAGGCTTGGTTGAGGAAATAGAGCAACCGAAAGATAATTTGTGATGAGCTGGGTCGAAATTCTGTAATTTTACTTTTTGACTAATTTTTCGGAAAAGAGAGATCGTATAACATTTTGGTTTGCAGTTGTGGGTAGAGCATTTAAATACCTTTCTTTTGATGTGCATTTTGATTGGGTGGGAAATAGTTTTGAAAATACTACTTTTTTCGGCAAGGGTTAGCCCACGATTTTCTCGAAAAACTGAAAAAAAATCATTTTTTTGATTTATGCATCAATTGAAAGGTGGGTCGATGCTCTGTATTTAAGTGAAAACCGCATCATGTTTGGAGGCTTGGTTGAGGAAATAGAGCAACCGAAAGATAATTTGTGATGAGCTGGGTCGAAATTCTGTAATTTTACTTTTTGACTAATTTTTCGGAAACGAGCGATCGTATAACATTTTGGTTTGCAGTTGTGGGTAGAGCATTTAAATACCTTTCTTTTGATGTGCATTTTGATTGGGTGGGAAATAGTTTTGAAAATACTACTTTTTTCGGCAAGGGTTAGCCCACGATTTTCTCGAAAAACTGAAAAAAAATCATTTATGTGATTTATGCATCAATTGAAAGGTGGGTCGATGCTCTGTATTTTAGTGAAAACCGCATCATGTTTGGAGGCTTGGTTGAGGAAATAGAGCAACCGAAAGATAATTTGTGATGAGCTGGGTCGAAATTCTGTAATTTTACTTTTTGACTAATTTTTCGGAAACGAGAGATCGTATAACATTTTGGTTTGCAGTTGTGGGTAGAGCATTTAAATACCTTTCGTTTGATGTGCATTTTGATTGGGTGGGAAATAGTTTTGAAAATACTACTTTTTTCGGCAAGGGTTAGCCCACGATTTTCTCGAAAAACTGAAAAAAAATCATTTTTGTGATTTATGCATCAATTGAAAGGTGGGTCGATGCTCTGTATTTTAGTGAAAACCGCATCATGTTTGGAGGCTTGGTTGAGGAAATAGAGCAACCGAAAGATAATTTGTGATGAGCTGGGTCGAAATTCTGTAATTTTACTTTTTGACTAATTTTTCGGAAAAGAGAGATCGTATAACATTTTGGTTTGCAGTTGTGGGTAGAGCATTTAAATACCTTTCTTTTGATGTGCATTTTGATTGGGTGGGAAATAGTTTTGAAAATACTACTTTTTTCGGCAAGGGTTAGCCCACGATTTTCTCGAAAAACTGAAAAAAAATCATTTTTTTGATTTATGCATCAATTGAAAGGTGGGTCGATGCTCTGTATTTTAGTGAAAACCGCATCATGTTTGGAGGCTTGGTTGAGGAAATAGAGCAACCGAAAGATAATTTGTGATGAGCTGGGTCGAAATTCTGTAATTTTACTTTTTGACTAATTTTTCGGAAACGAGCGATCGTATAACATTTTGGTTTGCAGTTGTGGGTAGAGCATTTAAATACCTTTCTTTTGATGTGCATTTTGATTGGGTGGGAAATAGTTTTGAAAATACTACTTTTTTCGGCAAGGGTTAGCCCACGATTTTCTCGAAAAACTGAAAAAAAATCATTTTTGTGATTTATGCATCAATTGAAAGGTGGGTCGATGCTCTGTATTTTAGTGAAAACCGCATCATGTTTGGAGGCTTGGTTGAGGAAATAGAGCAACCGAAAGATAATTTGTGATGAGCTGGGTGGAAATTCTGTAATTTTACTTTTTGACTAATTTTTCGGAAACGAGCGATCGTATAACATTTTGGTTTGCAGTTGTGGGTAAATACCTTTCTTTTGATGTGCATTTTGATTGGGTGGGAAATAGTTTTGAAAATACTACTTTTTCGGCAAGGGTTAGCCCACGATTTTCTCGAAAAACTGAAAAAAAATCATTTTTGTGATTTATGCATCAATTGAAAGGTGGGTCGATGCTCTGTATTTTAGTGAAAACCGCATCATGTTTGGAGGCTTGGTTGAGGAAATAGAGCAACCGAAAGATAATTTGTGATGAGCTGGGTCGAAATTCTGTAATTTTACTTTTTGACTAATTTTTCGGAAACGAGCGATCGTATAACATTTTGGTTTGCAGTTGTGGGTAAAGCATTTAAATACCTTTCTTTTGATGTGCATTTTGATTGGGTGGGAAATAGTTTTGAAAATACTACTTTTTTCGGCAAGGGTTAGCCCACGATTTTCTCGAAAAACTGAAAAAAAATCATTTTTGTGATTTATGCATCAATTGAAAGGTGGGTCGATGCTCTGTATTTTAGTGAAAACCGCATCATGTTTGGAGGCTTGGTTGAGGAAATAGAGCAACCGAAAGATAATTTGTGATGAGCTGGGTCGAAATTCTGTAATTTTACTTTTTGACTAATTTTTCAAAAACGAGCGATCGTATAACATTTTGGTTTGCAGTTGTGGGTAGAGCATTTAAATACCTTTCTTTTGATGTGCATTTTGATTGGGTGGGAAATAGTTTTGAAAATACTACTTTTTCGTCAAGGGTTAGCCCACGATTTTCTCGAAAAACTGAAAAAAAATCATTTTTGTGATTTATGCATCAATTGAAAGGTGGGTCGATGTTCTGTATTTTAGTGAAAACCGCATCATGTTTGGAGGCTTGGTTGAGGAAATAGAGCAACCGAAAGATAATTTGTGATGAGCTGGGTCGAAATTCTGTAATTTTACTTTTTGACTAATTTTTCGGAAACGAGCGATCGTATAACATTTTGGTTTGCAGTTGTGGGTAGAGCATTTAAATACCTTTCTTTTGATGTGCATTTTGATTGGGTGGGAAATAGTTTTGAAAATACTACTTTTTCGGCAAGGGTTAGCCCACGATTTTCTCGAAAAACTGAAAAAAAATCATTTTTGTGATTTATGCATCAATTGAAAGGTGGGTCGATGCTCTGTATTTTAGTGAAAACCGCATCATGTTTGGAGGCTTGGTTGAGGAAATAGAGCAACCGAAAGATAATTTGTGATGAGCTGGGTCGAAATTCTGTAATTTTACTTTTTGACTAATTTTTCGGAAACGAGCGATCGTATAACATTTTGGTTTGCAGTTGTGGGTAGAGCATTTAAATACCTTTCTTTTGATGTGCATTTTGATTGGGTGGGAAATAGTTTTGAAAATACTACTTTTTTCGGCAAGGGTTAGCCCACGATTTTCTCGAAAAACTGAAAAAAAATCATTTTTGTGATTTATGCATCAATTGAAAGGTGGGTCGATGCTCTGTATTTTAGTGAAAACCGCATCATGTTTGGAGGCTTGGTTGAGGAAATAGAGCAACCGAAAGATAATTTGTGATGAGCTGGGTCGAAATTCTGTAATTTTACTTTTTGACTAATTTTTCGGAAACGAGCGATCGTATAACATTTTGGTTTGCAGTTGTGGGTAGAGCATTTAAATACATTTCTTTTGATGTGCATTTTGATTGGGTGGGAAATAGTTTTGAAAATACTACTTTTTTCGGCAATGGGTTAGCCCACGATTTTCTCGAAAAACTGAAAACAAATCATTTTTGAGATTTATGCATCAATTGAAAGGTGGGTCGATGCTCTGTATTTTAGTGAAAACCGCATCATGTTTGGAGGCTTGGTTGAGGAAATAGAGCAACCGAAAGATAATTTGTGATGAGCTGGGTCGAAATTCTGTAATTTTACTTTTTGACTAATTTTTCGGAAAAGAGAGATCGTATAACATTTTGGTTTGCAGTTGTGGGTAGAGCATTTAAATACCTTTCTTTTGATGTGCATTTTGATTGGGTGGGAAATAGTTTTGAAAATACTACTTTTTCGGCAATGGGTTAGCCCACGATTTTCTCGAAAAACTGAAAAAAAATCATTTTTGAGATTTATGCATCAATTGAAAGGTGGGTCGATGCTCTGTATTTTAGTGAAAACCGCATCATGTTTGGAGGCTTGGTTGAGGAAATAGAGCAACCGAAAGATAATTTGTGATGAGCTGGGTCGAAATTCTGTAATTTTACTTTTTGACTAATTTTTCGGAAACGAGCGATCGTATAACATTTTGGTTTGCAGTTGTGGGTAGAGCATTTAAATACCTTTCTTTTGATGTGCATTTTGATTGGGTGGGAAATAGATTTGAAAATGCTACTTTTTCGGCAATGGGTTAGCCCACGATTTTCTCGAAAAACTGAAAAAAAATCATTTTTGTGATTTATGCATCAATTGAAAGGTGGGTCGATGCTCTGTATTTTAGTGAAAACCGCATCATGTTTATAGGCTTGGTTGAGGAAATAGAGCAACTGAAAGATAATTTGTGATGAGCTGGGTCGAAATTCTGTAATTTTACTTTTTGACTAATTTTTCGGAAACGAGCGATCGTATAACATTTTGGTTTGCAGTTGTGGGTAGAGCATTTAAATACCTTTCTTTTGATGTGCATTTTGATTGGGTGGGAAATAGTTTTGAAAATACTACTTTTTTCGGCAAGGGTTAGCCCACGATTTTCTCGAAAAACTGAAAAAAAATCATTTTTGTGATTTATGCATCAATTGAAAGGTGGGTCGATGCTCTGTATTTTAGTGAAAACCGCATCATGTTTGGAGGCTTGGTTGAGGAAATAGAGCAACCGAAAGATAATTTGTGATGAGCTGGGTCGAAATTCTGTAATTTTACTTTTTGACTAATTTTTCGGAAACGAGCGATCGTATAACATTTTGGTTTGCAGTTGTGGGTAGAGCATTTAAATACCTTTCTTTTGATGTGCATTTTGATTGGGTGGGAAATAGTTTTGAAAATACTACTTTTTTCGGCAAGGGTTAGCCCACGATTTTCTCGAAAAACTGAAAAAAAATCATTTTTGTGATTTATGCATCAATTGAAAGGTGGGTCGATGCTCTGTATTTTAGTGAAAACCGCATCATGTTTGGAGGCTTGGTTGAGGAAATAGAGCAACCGAAAGATAATTTGTGATGAGCTGGGTCGAAATTCTGTAATTTTACTTTTTGACTAATTTTTCGGAAACGAGCGATCGTATAACATTTTGGTTTGCAGTTGTGGGTAGAGCATTTAAATACATTTCTTTTGATGTGCATTTTGATTGGGTGGGAAATAGTTTTGAAAATACTACTTTTTTCGGCAATGGGTTAGCCCACGATTTTCTCGAAAAACTGAAAACAAATCATTTTTGAGATTTATGCATCAATTGAAAGGTGGGTCGATGCTCTGTATTTTAGTGAAAACCGCATCATGTTTGGAGGCTTGGTTGAGGAAATAGAGCAACCGAAAGATAATTTGTGATGAGCTGGGTCGAAATTCTGTAATTTTACTTTTTGACTAATTTTTCGGAAAAGAGAGATCGTATAACATTTTGGTTTGCAGTTGTGGGTAGAGCATTTAAATACCTTTCTTTTGATGTGCATTTTGATTGGGTGGGAAATAGTTTTGAAAATACTACTTTTTCGGCAATGGGTTAGCCCACGATTTTCTCGAAAAACTGAAAAAAAATCATTTTTGAGATTTATGCATCAATTGAAAGGTGGGTCGATGCTCTGTATTTTAGTGAAAACCGCATCATGTTTGGAGGCTTGGTTGAGGAAATAGAGCAACCGAAAGATAATTTGTGATGAGCTGGGTCGAAATTCTGTAATTTTACTTTTTGACTAATTTTTCGGAAACGAGCGATCGTATAACATTTTGGTTTGCAGTTGTGGGTAGAGCATTTAAATACCTTTCTTTTGATGTGCATTTTGATTGGGTGGGAAATAGATTTGAAAATGCTACTTTTTCGGCAATGGGTTAGCCCACGATTTTCTCGAAAAACTGAAAAAAAATCATTTTTGTGATTTATGCATCAATTGAAAGGTGGGTCGATGCTCTGTATTTTAGTGAAAACCGCATCATGTTTATAGGCTTGGTTGAGGAAATAGAGCAACTGAAAGATAATTTGTGATGAGCTGGGTCGAAATTCTGTAATTTTACTTTTTGACTAATTTTTCGGAAACGAGCGATCGTATAACATTTTGGTTTGCAGTTGTGGGTAGAGCATTTAAATACCTTTCTTTTGATGTGCATTTTGATTGGGTGGGAAATAGTTTTGAAAATACTACTTTTTTCGGCAAGGGTTAGCCCACGATTTTCTCGAAAAACTGAAAAAAAATCATTTTTGTGATTTATGCATCAATTGAAAGGTGGGTCGATGCTCTGTATTTTGGTGAAAACCGCATCATGTTTGGAGGCTTGGTTGAGGAAATAGAGCAACCGAAAGATAATTTGTGATGAGCTGGGTCGAAATTCTGTAATTTTACTTTTTGACTAATTTTTCGGAAAAGAGAGATCGTATAACATTTTGGTTTGCAGTTGTGGGTAGAGCATTTAAATACCTTTCTTTTGATGTGCATTTTGATTGGGTGGGAAATAGTTTTGAAAATACTACATTTTTCGGCAAGGTAGCCCACGATTTTCTCGAAAAACTGAAAAAAAAATCATTTTTGTGATTGATGCATCAATTGAAAGTTGGGTCGATGCTCTGTATTTTAGTGAAAACCGCATCATGTTTGGAGGCTTGGTTGAGGAAATAGAGCAACCGAAAGATAATTTGTGATGAGCTGGGTCGAAATTCTGTAATTTTACTTTTTGACTAATTTTTCGGAAACGAGCGATCGTATAACATTTTGGTTTGCAGTTGTGGGTAGAGCATTTAAATACCTTTCTTTTGATGTGCATTTTGATTGGGTGGGAAATAGTTTTGAAAATACTACTTTTTTCGGCAAGGGTTAGCCCACGATTTTCTCGAAAAACTGAAAAAAAATCATTTTTGTGATTTATGCATCAATTGAAAGGTGGGTCGATGCTCTGTATTTTAGTGAAAACCGCATCATGTTTGGAGGCTTGGTTGAGGAAATAGAGCAACCGAAAGATAATTTGTGATGAGCTGGGTCGAAATTCTGTAATTTTACTTTTTGACTAATTTTTCGGAAACGAGCGATCGTATAACATTTTGGTTTGCAGTTGTGGGTAGAGCATTTAAATACCTTTCTTTTGATGTGCATTTTGATTGGGTGGGAAATAGTTTTGAAAATACTACTTTTTTCGGCAATGGGTTAGCCCACGATTTTCTCGAAAAACTGAAAACAAATCATTTTTGAGATTTATGCATCAATTGAAAGGTGGGTCGATGCTCTGTATTTTAGTGAAAACCGCATCATGTTTGGAGGCTTGGTTGAGGAAATAAAGCAACCGAAAGATAATTTGTGATGAGCTGGGTCGAAATTCTGTAATTTTACTTTTTGACTAATTTTTCGGAAAAGAGAGATCGTATAACATTTTGGTTTGCAGTTGTGGGTAGAGCATTTAAATACCTTTCTTTTGATGTGCATTTTGATTGGGTGGGAAATAGTTTTGAAAATACTACTTTTTCGGCAATGGGTTAGCCCACGATTTTCTCGAAAAACTGAAAAAAAAATCATTTTTGAGATTTATGCATGAATTGAAAGGTGGGTCGATGCTCTGTATTTTAGTGAAAACCGCATCATGTTTGGAGGCTTGGTTGAGGAAATAGAGCAACCGAAAGATAATTTGTGATGAGCTGGGTCGAAATTCTGTAATTTTACTTTTTGACTAATTTTTCGGAAACGAGCGATCGTATAACATTTTGGTTTGCAGTTGTGGGTAGAGCATTTAAATACCTTTCTTTTGATGTGCATTTTGATTGGGTGGGAAATAGATTTGAAAATGCTACTTTTTCGGCAATGGGTTAGCCCACGATTTTCTCGAAAAACTGAAAAAAAATCATTTTTGTGATTTATGCATCAATTGAAAGGTGGGTCGATGCTCTGTATTTTAGTGAAAACCGCATCATGTTTGGAGGCTTGGTTGAGGAAATAGAGCAACCGAAAGATAATTTGTGATGAGCTGGGTCGAAATTCTGTAATTTTACTTTTTGACTAATTTTTCGGAAACGAGCGATCGTATAACATTTTGGTTTGCAGTTGTGGGTAGAGCATTTAAATACCTTTCTTTTGATGTGCATTTTGATTGGGTGGGAAATAGTTTTGAAAATACTACTTTTTTCGGCAATGGGTTAGCCCACGATTTTCTCGAAAAACTGAAAACAAATCATTTTTGAGATTTATGCATCAATTGAAAGGTGGGTCGATGCTCTGTATTTTAGTGAAAACCGCATCATGTTTGGAGGCTTGGTTGAGGAAATAGAGCAACCGAAAGATAATTTGTGATGAGCTGGGTCGAAATTCTGTAATTTTACTTTTTGACTAATTTTTCGGAAAAGAGAGATCGTATAACATTTTGGTTTGCAGTTGTGGGTAGAGCATTTAAATACCTTTCTTTTGATGTGCATTTTGATTGGGTGGGAAATAGTTTTGAAAATACTACTTTTTTCGGCAAGGGTTAGCCCACGATTTTCTCGAAAAACTGAAAAAAAAATCATTTTTGTGATTTATGCATCAATTGAAAGGTGGGTCGATGCTCTGTATTTTAGTGAAAACCGCATCATGTTTGGAGGCTTGGTTGAGGAAATAGAGCAACCGAAAGATAATTTGTGATGAGCTGGGTCGAAATTCTGTAATTTTACTTTTTGACTAATTTTTCGGAAACGAGCGATCGTATAACATTTTGGTTTGCAGTTGTGGGTAGAGCATTTAAATACCTTTCTTTTGATGTGCATTTTGATTGGGTGGGAAATAGTTTTGAAAATACTACTTTTTTCGACAAGGGTTAGCCCACGATTTTCTCGAAAAACTGAAAAAAAAATCATTTTTGTGATTTATGCATCAATTGAAAGGTGGGTCGATGATCTGTATTTTAGTGAAAACCGCATCATGTTTGGAGGCTTGGTTGAGGAAATAGAGCAACCGAAAGATAATTTGTGATGAGCTGGGTCGAAATTCTGTAATTTTACTTTTTGACTAATTTTTCGGAAACGAGAGATCGTATAACATTTTGGTTTGCAGTTGTGGGTAGAGCATTTAAATACCTTTCTTTTGATGTGTATTTTGATTGGGTGGGCAATAGTTTTGAAAATACTACTTTTTTCGGCAAGGGTTAGCCCACGATTTTCTCGAAAAACTGAAAAAAAATCATTTTTGTGATTTATGCATCAATTGAAAGGTGGGTCGATGCTCTGTATTTTAGTGAAAACCGCATCATGCTTGGAGGCTTGGTTGAGGAAATAGAGCAACCGAAAGATAATTTGTGATGAGCTGGGTCGAAATTCTGTAATTTTACTTTTTGACTAATTTTTCGGAAACGAGCGATTGTATAACATTTTGGTTTGCAGTTGTGGGTAGAGCATTTAAATACCTTTCTTTTGATGTGCATTTTGATTGGGTGGGAAATAGTTTTGAAAATACTACTTTTTCGGCAAGGGTTAGCCCACGATTTTCTCGAAAAACTGAAAAAAAAATCATTTTTGTGATTTATGCATCAATTGAAAGGTGGGTCGATGCGATGTATTTTAGTGAAAACCGCATCATGTTTGGAGGCTTGGTTGAGGAAATAGAGCAACCGAAAGATAATTTGTGATGAGCTGGGTCGAAATTCTGTAATTTTACTTTTTGACTAATTTTTCGGAAACGAGCGATCGCATAACATTTTGGTTTGCAGTTGTGGGTAGAGCATTTAAATACCTTTCTTTTGATGTGCATTTTGATTGGGTGGGAAATAGTTTTGAAAATACTACTTTTTCGGCAAGGGTTAGCCCACGATTTTCTCGACTAACTGAAAAAAATCATTTTTGTGATTTATGCATCAATTGAAAGGTGGGTCGATGCTCTGTATTTTAGTGAAAACCGCATCATGTTTGGAGGCTTGGTTGAGGAAATAGAGCAACCGAAAGATAATTTGTGATGAGCTGGGTCGAAATTCTGTAATTTTACTTTTTGACTAATTTTTCGGAAACGAGCGATTGTATTACATTTTGGTTTGCAGTTGTGGGTAGAGCATTTAAATACCTTTCTTTTGATGTGCATTTTGATTGGGTGGGAAATAGTTTTGAAAATACTACTTTTTCGGCAAGGGTTAGCCCACGATTTTCTCGAAAAACTGAAAAAAAAAATCATTTTTGAGATTTATGCATCAATTGAAAGGTGGGTCGATGCTCTGTATTTTAGTGAAAACCGCATCATGTTTGGAGGCTTGGTTGAGGAAATAGAGCAACCGAAAGATAATTTGTGATGAGCTGGGTCGAAATTCTGTAATTTTACTTTTTGACTAATTTTTCGGAAACGAGCGATCGTATAACATTTTGGTTTGCAGTTGTGGGTAGAGCATTTAAATACCTTTCTTTTGATGTGCATTTTGATTGGGTGGGAAATAGTTTTGAAAATACTACTTTTTCGGCAAGGGTTAGCCCACGATTTCTCGAAAAACTGAAAAAAATATCATTTTTGTGATTTATGCATCAATTGAAAGGTGGGTCGATGCTCTGTATTTTAGTGAAAACCGCATCATGTTTGGAGGCTTGGTTGAGGAAATAGAGCAACCGAAAGATAATTTGTGATGAGCTGGGTCGAAATTCTGTAATTTTACTTTTTGACTAATTTTTCGGAAACGAGCGATCGTATAACATTTTGGTTTGCAGTTGTGGGTAGAGCATTTAAATACCTTTCTTTTGATGTGCATTTTGATTGGGTGGGAAATAGTTTTGAAAATACTACTTTTTTCGGCAAGGGTTAGCCCACGATTTTGTCGAAAACTGAAAAAAAAATCATTTTTGTGATTTATGCATCAATTGAAAGGTGGGTCGATGCTCTGTATTTTAGTGAAAACCGCATCATGTTTGGAGGCTTGGTTGAGGAAGTAGAGCAACCGAAAGATAATTTGTGATGAGCTGGGTCGAAATTCTGTAATTTTACTTTTTGACTAATTTTTCGGAAACGGGCGATCGTATAACATTTTGGTTTGCAGTTGTGGGTAGAGCATTTAAATACCTTTCTTTTGATGTGCATTTTGATTGGGTGGGAAATAGTTTTGAAAATACTACTTTTTCGGCAAGGGTTAGCCCACGATTTTCTCGAAAAACTGAAAAAAAAATCATTTTTGTGATTTATGCATCAATTGAAAGGTGGGTCGATGCTCTGTATTTTAGTGAAAACCGCATCATGTTTGGAGGCTTGGTTGAGGAAATAGAGCAACCGAAAGATAATTTGTGATGAGCTGGGTCGAAATTCTGTAATTTTACTTTTTGACAAATTTTTCGGAAACGAGCGATCGTATAACATTTTGGTTTGCAGTTGTGGGTAGAGCATTTAAATACCTTTCTTTTGATGTGCATTTTGATTGGGTGGGAAATAGTTTTGAAAATACTACTTTTTTCGGCAAGGGTTAGCCCACGATTTTCTCGAAAAACTGAAAAAAAATCATTTTTGTGATTTATGCATCAATTGAAAGGTGGGTCGATGCTCTGTATTTTAGTGAAAACCGCATCATGTTTGGAGGCTTGGTTGAGGAAATAGAGCAACCGAAAGATAATTTGTGATGAGCTGGGTCGAAATTCTGTAATTTTACTTTTTGACTAATTTTTCGGAAACGAGCGATTGTATAACATTTTGGTTTGCAGTTGTGGGTAGAGCATTTAAATACCTTTCTTTTGATGTGCATTTTGATTGGGTGGGAAATAGTTTTGAAAATACTACTTTTTCGGCAATGGGTTAGCCCACGATTTTCTCGAAAAACTGAAAAAAAAATCATTTTTGAGATTTATGCATCAATTGAAAGGTGGGTCGATGCTCTGTATTTTAGTTAAAACCGCATCATGTTTGGAGGATTGGTTGAGGAAATAGAGCAACCGAAAGATAATTTGTGATGAGCTGGGTCGAAATTCTGTAATTTTACTTTTTGACTAATTTTTCGGAAAAGAGAGATCGTATAACATTTTGGTTTGCAGTTGTGGGTAGAGCATTTAAATACCTTTCTTTTGATGTGCATTTTGATTGGGTGGGAAACAGTTTTGAAAATACTACTTTTTCGGCAATGGGTTAGCCCACGATTTTCTCGAAAAACTGAAAAAAAATCATTTTTGTGATTAATGCATCAATTGAAAGGTGGGTCGATGCTCTGTATTTTAGTGAAAACCGCAGCATGTTTGGAGGCTTGGTTGAGGAAATAGAGCAACCGAAAGATAATTTGTGATGAGCTGGGTCGAAATTCTGTAATTTTACTTTTTGACTAATTTTTCGGAAACGAGCGATCGTAT
The DNA here is from genome assembly GCF_945859685.1 of Eupeodes corollae. Taxonomy (NCBI): domain Eukaryota; kingdom Metazoa; phylum Arthropoda; class Insecta; order Diptera; family Syrphidae; genus Eupeodes; species Eupeodes corollae. The sequence continues at coordinate 16,951 of NW_026605263.1, forward strand.
AACATTTTGGTTTGCAGTTATGGGTAGAGCATTTAAATACCTTTCTTTTGATGTGCATTTTGATTGGGTGGGAAATAGATTTGAAAATGCTACTTTTTCGGCAATGGGTTAGCCCACGATTTTCTCGAAAAACTGAAAAAAAAATCATTTTTGTGATTTATGCATCAATTGAAAGGTGGGTCGATGCTCTGTATTTTAGTGAAAACCGCATCATGTTTGGAGGCTTGGTTGAGGAAATAGAGCAACCGAAAGATAATTTGTGATGAGCTGGGTCGAAATTCTGTAATTTTACTTTTTGACTAATTTTTCGGAAACGAGCGATCGTATAACATTTTGGTTTGCAGTTGTGGGTAGAGCATTTAAATACCTTTCTTTTGATGTGCATTTTGATTGGGTGGGAAATAGTTTTGAAAATACTACTTTTTTCGGCAAGGGTTAGCCCACGATTTTCTCGAAAAACTGAAAAAAAAATCATTTTTGTGATTTATGCATCAATTGAAAGGTGGGTCGATGCTCTGTATTTTAGTGAAAACCGCATCATGTTTGGAGGCTTGGTTGAGGAAATAGAGCAACCGAAAGATAATTTGTGATGAGCTGGGTCGAAATTCTGTAATTTTACTTTTTGACTAATTTTTCGGAAAAGAGAGATCGTATAACATTTTGGTTTGCAGTTGTGGGTAGAGCATTTAAATACCTTTCTTTTGATGTGCATTTTGATTGAGTGGGAAATAGTTTTGAAAATACTACTTTTTCGGCAATGGGTTAGCACACGATTTTCTCGAAAAACTGAAAAAAAAATTATTTTTGTGATTTATGCATCAATTAAAAGGTGGGTCGATGCTCTGTATTTTAGTGAAAACCGCATCATGTTTGGAGGCTTGGTTGAGGAAATAGAGCAACCGAAAGATAATTTGTGATGAGCTGGGTCGAAATTCTGTAATTTTACTTTTTGACTAATTTTTCGGAAACGAGCGATCGTATAACATTTTGGTTTGCAGTTGTGGGTAGAGCATTTAAATACCTTTCTTTTGATGTGTATTTTGATTGGGTGGGAAATAGTTTTGAAAATACTACTTTTTTCGGCAAGGGTTAGCCCACGATTTTCTCGAAAAACTGAAAAAAAATTATTTATGTGATTTATGCATCAATTGAAAGGTGGGTCGATGCTCTGTATTTTAGTGAAAACCGCATCATGTTTGGAGGCTTGGTTGAGGAAATAGAGCAACCGAAAGATAATTTGTGATCAGCTGGGTCGAAATTCTGTAATTTTACTTTTTGACTAATTTTTCGGAAACGAGCGATTGTATAACATTTTGGTTTGCAGTTGTGGGTAGAGCATTTAAATACCTTTCTTTTGATGTGCATTTTGATTGGGTGGGAAATAGTTTTGAAAATACTACTTTTTTCGGCAAGGGTTCGCCCACGATTTTCTCGAAAAACTGAAAAAAAAATCATTTTTGTGATTAATGCATCAATTGAAAGGTGGGTCGATGCTCTGTATTTTAGTGAAAACCGCATCATGTTTGGAGGCTTGGTTGAGGAAATAGAGCAACCGAAAGATAATTTGTGATGAGCTGGGTCGAAATTCTGTAATTTTACTTTTTGACTTATTTTTCGGAAAAGAGATATCATATAACATTTTGGTTTGCAGTTGTGGGTAGAGCATTTAAATACCTTTCTTTTGATGTGCATTTTGATTGGGTGGGAAATAGTTTTGAAAATACTACTTTTTTCGGCAAGGGTTAGCCCACGATTTTCTCGAAAAACTGAAAAAAAATCATTTTTGAGATTTATGCATCAATTGAAAGGCGGGTCGATGCTCTGTATTTTAGTGAAAACCGCATCATGTTTGGAGGCTTGGTTGAGGAAATAGAGCAACCGAAAGATAATTTGTGATGAGCTGGGTCGAAATTCTGTAATTTTACTTTTTGACTAATTTTTCGGAAACGAGCGATCGTATAACATTTTGGTTTGCTGTTGTGGGTAGAGCATTTAAATACCTTTCTTTTGATGTGCATTTTGATTGGGTGGGAAATAGTTTTGAAAATATTACTTTTTTCGGCAAGGGTTAGCCCACGATTTTCTCGAAAAACTGAAAAAAAATCATTTTTGTGATTGATGCATCAATTGAAAGGTGGGTCGATGCTCTGTATTTTAGTGAAAACCGCATCATGTTTGGAGGCTTGGTTGAGGAAATAGAGCAACCGAAAGATAATTTGTGATGAGCTGGGTCGAAATTCTGTAATTTTACTTTTTGACTAATTTTTCGGAAACGAGCGATCGTATAACATTTTGGTTTGCAGTCGTGGGTAGAGCATTTAAATACCTTTCTTTTGATGTGCATTTTGATTGGGTGGGAAATAGTTTTGAAAATACTACTTTTTTCGGCAAGGGTTAGCCCACGATTTTCTCGAAAAACTGAAAAAAAATCATTTTTGTGATTTATGCATCAATTGAAAGGTGGGTCGATGCTCTGTATTTTAGTGAAAACCGCATCATGTTTGGAGGCTTGGTTGAGGAAATAGAGCAACCGAAAGATAATTTGTGATCAGCTGGGTCGAAATTCTGTAATTTTACTTTTTGACTAATTTTTCGGAAACGAGCGATCGTATAACATTTTGGTTTGCAGTTGTGGGTAGAGCATTTAAATACCTTTCTTTTGATGTGCATTTTAATTGGGTGGGAAATAGTTTTGAAAATACTACTTTTTCGGCAATGGGTTAGCCCACGATTTTCTCGAAAAACTGAAAAAAAAAATCATTTTTGTGATTTATGCATCAATTGAAAGGTGGGTCGATGCTCTGTATTTTAGTGAAAACCGCATCATGTTTGGAGTCTTGGTTGAGGAAATAGAGCAACCGAAAGATAATTTGTGATGAGCTGGGTCGAAATTCTGTAATTTTACTTTTTGACTAATTTTTCGGAAAAGAGAGATCGTATAACATTTTGGTTTGCAGTCGTGGGTAGAGCATTTAAATACCTTTCTTTTGATGTGCATTTTGATTGGGTGGGAAATAGATTTGAGAATACTACTTTTTCGGCAATGGGTTAGCCCACGATTTTCTCGAAAAACTGAAAAAAATATCATTTTTGTGATTTATGCATCAATTGAAAGGTGGGTCGATGCTCTGTATTTTAGTGAAAACCGCATCATGTTTGGAGGCTTGGTTGAGGAAATAGAGCAACCGAAAGATAATTTGTGATGAGCTGGGTCGAAATTCTGTAATTTTACTTTTTGACTAATTTTTCGGAAACGAGAGATCGTATAACATTTTGGTTTGCATTTGTGGGTAGAGCATTTAAATACCTTTCTTTTGATGTGCATTTTGATTGGGTGGGAAATAGTTTTGAAAATACTACTTTTTCGGCAAGGGTTAGCCAACGATTTTCTCGAAAAACTGAAAAAAAAAATCATTTTTGTGATTTATGCATCAATTGAAAGGTGGGTCGATGCTCTGTATTTTAGTGAAAACCGCATCATGTTTGGAGGTTTGGTTGAGGAAATAGAGCAACCGAAAGATAATTTGTGATGAGCTGGGTCGAAATTCTGTAATTTTACTTTTTGACTAATTTTTCGGAAAAGAGAGATCGTATAACATTTTGGTTTGCAGTTGTGGGTAAAGCATTTAAATACCTTTCTTTTGATGTGCATTTTGATTGGGTGGGAAATAGATTTGAAAATACTACTTTTTTCGGCAAGGGTTAGCCCACGATTTTCTCGAAAAACTGAAAAAAATCATTTTTGTGATTTATGCATCAATTGAAAGGTGGGTCGATGCTCTGTATTTTAGTGAAAACCGCATCATGTTTGGAGGCTTGGTTGAGGAAATAGAGCAACCGAAAGATAATTTGTGATGAGCTGGGTCGAAATTCTGTAATTTTACTTTTTGACTAATTTTTCGGAAACGAGCGATCGTATAACATTTTGGTTTGCAGTTGTGGGTAGAGCATTTAAATACCTTTCTTTTGATGTGTATTTTGATTGGTTGGGAAATAATCTTGAAAATACTACTTTTTTCGGCAAGGGTTAGCCCACGATTTTCTCGAAAAACTGAAAAAAAATCATTTTTGTGATTTATGCATCAATTGAAAGGTGGGTCGATGCTCTGTATTTTAGTGAAAACCGCATCATGTTTGGAGGCTTGGTTGAGGAAATAGAGCAACCGAAAGATAATTTGTGATGAGCTGGGTCGAAATTCTGTAATTTTACTTTTTGACTAATTTTTCGGAAAAGAGAGATCATATAACATTTTGGTTTGCAGTTGTGGGTAGAGCATTTAAATACCTTTCTTTTGATGTGCATTTTGATTGGGTGGGAAATAGTTTTGAAAATACTACTTTTTTCGGCAAGGGTTAGCCCACGATTTTCTCGAAAAACTGAAAAAAAATCATTTTTGAGATTTATGCATCAATTGAAAGGCGGGTCGATGCTCTGTATTTTAGTGAAAACCGCATCATGTTTGGAGGCTTGGTTGAGGAAATAGAGCAACCGAAAGATAATTTGTGATGAGCTGGGTCGAAATTCTGTAATTTTACTTTTTGACTAATTTTTCGGAAACGAGCGATCGTATAACATTTTGGTTTGCTGTTGTGGGTAGAGCATTTAAATACCTTTCTTTTGATGTGCTTTTTGATTGGGTGGGAAATAGTTTTGAAAATATTACTTTTTTCGGCAAGGGTTAGCCCACGATTTTCTCGAAAAACTGAAAAAAAATCATTTTTGTGATTGATGCATCAATTGAAAGGTGGGTCGATGCTCTGTATTTTAGTGAAAACCGCATCATGTTTGGAGGCTTGGTTGAGGAAATAGAGCAACCGAAAGATAATTTGTGATGAGCTGGGTCGAAATTCTGTAATTTTACTTTTTGACTAATTTTTCGGAAACGAGCGATCGTATAACATTTTGGTTTGCAGTCGTGGGTAGAGCATTTAAATACCTTTCTTTTGATGTGCATTTTGATTGGGTGGGAAATAGTTTTGAAAATACTACTTTTTTCGGCAAGGGTTAGCCCACGATTTTCTCGAAAAACTGAAAAAAAATCATTTTTGTGATTTATGCATCAATTGAAAGGTGGGTCGATGCTCTGTATTTTAGTGAAAACCGCATCATGTTTGGAGGCTTGGTTGAGGAAATAGAGCAACCGAAAGATAATTTGTGATCAGCTGGGTCGAAATTCTGTAATTTTACTTTTTGACTAATTTTTCGGAAACGAGCGATCGTATAACATTTTGGTTTGCAGTTGTGGGTAGAGCATTTAAATACCTTTCTTTTGATGTGCATTTTGATTGGGTGGGAAATAGTTTTGAAAATACTACTTTTTTCGGCAAGGGTTAGCCCACGATTTTCTCGAAAAACTGAAAAAAAATCATTTTTGAGATTTATGCATCAATTAAAAGGTGGGTCGATGCTCTGTATTTTAGTGAAAACCGCATCATGTTTGGAGGCTTGGTTGAGGAAATAGAGCAACCGAAAGATAATTTGTGATGAGCTGGGTCGAAATTCTGTAATTTTACTTTTTGACTAATTTTTCGGAAAAGAGAGATCGTATAACATTTTGGTTTGCAGTTGTGGGTAGAGCATTTAAATACCTTTCTTTTGATGTGCATTTTAATTGGGTGGGAAATAGTTTTGAAAATACTACTTTTTCGGCAATGGGTTAGCCCACGATTTTCTCGAAAAACTGAAAAAAAAAATCATTTTTGTGATTTATGCATCAATTGAAAGGTGGGTCGATGCTCTGTATTTTAGTGAAAACCGCATCATGTTTGGAGTCTTGGTTGAGGAAATAGAGCAACCGAAAGATAATTTGTGATGAGCTGGGTCGAAATTCTGTAATTTTACTTTTTGACTAATTTTTCGGAAAAGAGAGATCGTATAACATTTTGGTTTGCAGTCGTGGGTAGAGCATTTAAATACCTTTCTTTTGATGTGCATTTTGATTGGGTGGGAAATAGATTTGAGAATACTACTTTTTCGGCAATGGGTTAGCCCACGATTTTCTCGAAAAACTGAAAAAAATATCATTTTTGTGATTTATGCATCAATTGAAAGGTGGGTCGATGCTCTGTATTTTAGTGAAAACCGCATCATGTTTGGAGGCTTGGTTGAGGAAATAGAGCAACCGAAAGATAATTTGTGATGAGCTGGGTCGAAATTCTGTAATTTTACTTTTTGACTAATTTTTCGGAAACGAGAGATCGTATAACATTTTGGTTTGCATTTGTGGGTAGAGCATTTAAATACCTTTCTTTTGATGTGCATTTTGATTGGGTGGGAAATAGTTTTGAAAATACTACTTTTTCGGCAAGGGTTAGCCAACGATTAAAACTGAAAAAAAATCATTTTTGAGATTTATGCATCAATTGAAAGGTGGGTCGATGCTGTGTATTTTAGTGAAAACCGCATCATGTTTGGAGGCTTGGTTGAGGAAATAGAGCAACCGAAAGATAATTTGTGATGAGCTGGGTCGAAATTCTGTAATTTTACTTTTTGACTAATTTTTCGGAAACGAGAGATCGTATAACATTTTGGTTTGCAGTTGTGGGTAGAGCATTTAAATACCTTTCTTTTGATGTGCATTTTGATTGGGTGGGAAATAGTTTTGAAAATACTACTTTTTTCGGCAAGGGTTAGCCCACGATTTTCTCGAAAAACTGAAAAAAAATCATTTTTGTGATTTATGCATCAATTGAAAGGTGGTTCGATGCTCTGTATTTTAGTGAAAACCGCATCATGTTTGGAGGCTTGGTTGAGGAAATAGAGCAACCGAAAGATAATTTGTGATGAGCTGGGTCGAAATTCTGTAATCTTACTTTTTGACTAATTTTTCGGAAACGAGCGATCGTATAACATTTTGGTTTGCAGTTGTGGGTAGAGCATTTAAATACCTTTCTTTTGATGTGCATTTTGATTGGGTGGGAAATAGTATTGAATATACTACTTTTTCGGCAAGGGTTAGCCCACGATTTTCTCGAAAAACTGAAAAAAAATCATTTTTGTGATTTATGCATCAATTGAAAGGTGGGTCGATGCTCTGTATTTTAGTGAAAACCGCATCATGTTTGGAGGCTTGGTTGAGGAAATAGAGCAACCGAAAGATAATTTGTGATGAGCTGGGTCGAAATTCTGTAATTTTACTTTTTGACTAATTTTTCGGAAACGAGCGATCGTATAACATTTTGGTTTGCAGTTGTGGGTAGAGCATTTAAATACCTTTCTTTTGATGTGCATTTTGATTGGGTGGGAAATAGTTTTGAAAATACTACTTTTTTCGGCAAGGGTTAGCCCACGATTTTCTCGAAAAACTGAAAAAAAATCATTTTTGTGATTTATGCATCAATTGAAAGGTGGGTCGATGCTCTGTATTTTAGTGAAAACCGCATCATGTTTGGAGGCTTGGTTGAGGAAATAGAGCAACCGAAAGATAATTTGTGATGAGCTGGGTCGAAATTCTGTAATTTTACTTTTTGACTAATTTTTCGGAAACAAGCGATCGTATAACATTTTGGTTTGCAGTTGTGGGTAGAGCATTTAAATACCTTTCTTTTGATGTGCATTTTGATTGGGTGGGAAATAGTTTTGAAAATACTACTTTTTTCGGCAAGGGTTAGCCCACGATTTTCTCGAAAAACTGAAAAAAAATCATTTTTGTGATTTATGCATCAATTAAAAGGTGGGTCGATGCTCTGTATTTTAGTGAAAACTGCATCATGTTTGGAGGCTTGGTTGAGGAAATAGAGCAACCCACAGATAATTTGTGATGAGCTGGGTCGAAATTCTGTAATTTTACTTTTTGACTAATTTTTCGGAAACAAGCGATCGTATAACATTTTGGTTTGCAGTTGTGGGTAGAGCATTTAAATACCTTTCTTTTGATGTGCATTTTGATTGGGTGGGAAATAGTTTTGAAAATACTACTTTTTTCGGCAAGGGTTAGCCCACGATTTTCTCGAAAAACTGAAAAAAAATCATTTTTGAGATTTATGCATCAATTGAAAGGTGGGTCGATGCTGTGTATTTTAGTGAAAACCGCATCATGTTTGGAGGCTTGGTTGAGGAAATAGAGCAACCGAAAGATAATTTGTGATGAGCTGGGTCGAAATTCTGTAATTTTACTTTTTGACTAATTTTTCGGAAACGAGAGATCGTATAACATTTTGGTTTGCAGTTGTGGGTAGAGCATTTAAATACCTTTCTTTTGATGTGCATTTTGATTGGGTGGGAAATAGTTTTGAAAATACTACTTTTTTCGGCAAGGGTTAGCCCACGATTTTCTCGAAAAACTGAAAAAAAATCATTTTTGTGATTTATGCATCAATTGAAAGGTGGTTCGATGCTCTGTATTTTAGTGAAAACCGCATCATGTTTGGAGGCTTGGTTGAGGAAATAGAGCAACCGAAAGATAATTTGTGATGAGCTGGGTCGAAATTCTGTAATCTTACTTTTTGACTAATTTTTCGGAAACGAGCGATCGTATAACATTTTGGTTTGCAGTTGTGGGTAGAGCATTTAAATACCTTTCTTTTGATGTGCATTTTGATTGGGTGGGAAATAGTATTGAATATACTACTTTTTCGGCAAGGGTTAGCCCACGATTTTCTCGAAAAACTGAAAAAAAATCATTTTTGTGATTTATGCATCAATTGAAAGGTGGGTCGATGCTCTGTATTTTAGTGAAAACCGCATCATGTTTGGAGGCTTGGTTGAGGAAATAGAGCAACCGAAAGATAATTTGTGATGAGCTGGGTCGAAATTCTGTAATTTTACTTTTTGACTAATTTTTCGGAAACGAGCGATCGTATAACATTTTGGTTTGCAGTTGTGGGTAGAGCATTTAAATACCTTTCTTTTGATGTGCATTTTGATTGGGTGGGAAATAGTTTTGAAAATACTACTTTTTTCGGCAAGGGTTAGCCCACGATTTTCTCGAAAAACTGAAAAAAAAATCATTTTTGTGATTTATGCATCAATTGAAAGGTGGGTCGATGCTCTGTATTTTAGTGAAAACCACATCATGTTTGGAGGCTTGGTTGAGGAAATAGAGCAACCGAAAGATAATTTGTGATGAGCTGGGTCGAAATTCTGTAATTTTACTTTTTGACTAATTTTTCGGAAACAAGCGATCGTATAACATTTTGGTTTGCAGTTGTGGGTAGAGCATTTAAATACCTTTCTTTTGATGTGCATTTTGATTGGGTGGGAAATAGTTTTGAAAATACTACTTTTTTCGGCAAGGGTTAGCCCACGATTTTCTCGAAAAACTGAAAAAAAATCATTTTTGTGATTTATGCATCAATTAAAAGGTGGGTCGATGCTCTGTATTTTAGTGAAAACTGCATCATGTTTGGAGGCTTGGTTGAGGAAATAGAGCAACCCACAGATAATTTGTGATGAGCTGGGTCGAAATTCTGTAATTTTACTTTTTGACTAATTTTTCGGAAACGAGCGATTGTATAACATTTTGGTTTGCAGTTGTGGGTAGAGCATTTAAATACCTTTCTTTTGATGTGCATTTTGATTGGGTGGGAAATAGTTTTGAAAATACTACTTTTTCGGCAATGGGTTAGCCCACGATTTTCTCGAAAAACTGAAAAAAAAAATCATTTTTGTGATTTATGCATCAATTGAAAGGTGGGTCGATGCTCTGTATTTTAGTGAAAACCGCATCATGTTTGGAGGCTTGGTTGAGGAAATAGAGCAACCGAAAGATAATTTGTGATGAGCTGGGTGGAAATTCTGTAATTTTACTTTTTGACTAATTTTTCGGAAACGAGCGATCGTATAACATTTTGGTTTGCAGTTGTGGGTAGAGCATTTAAATACCTTTCTTTTGATGTGCATTTTGATTGGGTGGGAAATAGTTTTGAAAATACTACTTTTTTCGGCAAGGGTTAGCCCACGATTTTCTCGAAAAACTGAAAAAAAATCATTTTTGTGATTTATGCATCAATTGAAAGGTGGGTCGATGCTCTGTATTTTAGTGAAAACCGCATCATGTTTGGAGGCTTGGTTGAGGAAATAGAGCAACCGAAAGATAATTTGTGATGAGCTGGGTCGAAATTCTGTAATTTTAGACTAATTTTTCGGAAACGAGCGATCGTATAACATTTTGGTTTGCAGTTGTGGGTAGAGCATTTAAATACCTTTCTTTTGATGTGCATTTTGATTGGGTGGGAAATAGTTTTGAAAATACTACTTTTTTCGGCAAGGGTTAGCCCACGATTTTCTCGAAAAACTGAAAAAAAATCATTTTTGAGATTTATGCATCAATTGAAAGGTGGGTCGATGCTCTGTATTTTAGTGAAAACCGCATCATGTTTGGAGGCTTGGTTGAGGAAATAGAGCAACCGAAAGATAATTTGTGATGAGCTGGGTCGAAATTCTGTAATTTTACTTTTTGACTAATTTTTCGGAAACGAGCGATCGTATAACATTTTGGTTTGCAGTTGTGGGTAGAGCATTTAAATACCTTTCTTTTGATGTGTATTTTGATTGGGTGGGAAATAGTTTTGAAAATACTACTTTTTCGGCAAGGGTTAGCCCACGATTTTCTCGAAAAACTGAAAAAAAATCATTTTTGTGATTTATGCATCAATTGAAAGGTGGGTCGATGCTCTGTATTTTAGTGCAAACAGCATCATGTTTGGAGGCTTGGTTGAGGAAATAGAGCAACCGAAAGATAATTTGTGATGAGCTGGGTCGAAATTCTGTAATTTTACTTTTTGACTAATTTTTCGGAAACGAGCGATCGTATAACATTTTGGTTTGCAGTTGTGGGTAGAGCATTTAAATACCTTTCTTTTGATGTGCATTTTGATTGGGTGGGAAATAGTTTTGAAAATACTACTTTTTTTCGGCAAGGGTTAGCCCACGATTTTCTCGAAAAACTGAAAAAAAAAATCATTTTTGTGATTTATGCATCAATTGAAAGGTGGGTCGATGCTCTGTATTTTAGTGAAAACCGCATCATGTTTGGAGGCTTGGTTGAGGAAATAGAGCAACCGAAAGATAATTTGTGATGAGCTGGGTCGAAATTCTGTAATTTTACTTTTTGACTAATTTTTCGGAAACGAGCGATCGTATAACATTTTGGTTTGCAGTTGTGGGTAGAGCATTTAAATACCTTTCTTTT
>NW_026605264.1:0-44473 GCF_945859685.1 Eupeodes corollae
TCATTTTGGAGCATCCTGAAGGATTTTTGATGTTCTAGACGAAAATCAAATCACACCCAAAACCATCACCTGATCCTTCCCAACCCCCAAAATCGATCAAGACTTCAAAATAGATACTTGACATGTACTAGAAAAAGATACTCCTAATCAAGATCTATCATTATAGATATAGATGAGTCATTTTGGAGCATCCTGAAGGATTTTTGATGTTCTAGACGAAAATCAAATCACACCCAAAACCATCACCTGATCCTTCCCAACCCCCAAAATCGATCAAGACTTCAAAATAGATACTTGACATGTACTAGAAAAAGATACTCCTAATCAAGATCTATCATTATAGATATAGATGAGTCATTTTGGAGCATCCTGAAGGATTTTTGATGTTCTAGACGAAAATCAAATCACACCCAAAACCATCACCTGATCCTTCCCAACCCCCAAAATCGATCAAGACTTCAAAATAGATACTTGACATGTACTAAAAAAAGATACTCCTAATCAAGATCTATCATTATAGATATAGATGAGTCATTTTGGAGCATCCTGAAGGATTTTTGATGTTCTAGACGAAAATCAAATCACACCCAAAACCATCACCTGATCCTTCCCAACCCCCAAAATCGATCAAGACTTCAAAATAGATACTTGACATGTACTAGAAAAAGATACTCCTAATCAAGATCTATCATTATAGATATAGATGAGTCATTTTGGAGCATCCTGAAGGATTTTTGATGTTCTAGACGAAAATCAAATCACACCCAAAACCATCACCTGATCCTTCCCAACCCCCAAAATCGATCAAGACTTCAAAATAGATACTTGACATGTACTAGAAAAAGATACTCCTAATCAAGATCTATCATTATAGATATAGATGAGTCATTTTGGAGCATCCTGAAGGATTTTTGATGTTCTAGACGAAAATCAAATCACACCCAAAACCATCACCTGATCCTTCCCAACCCCCAAAATCGATCAAGACTTCAAAATAGATACTTGACATGTACTAGAAAAAGATACTCCTAGTCAAGATCTATCATTATAGATATAGATGAGTCATTTTGGAGCATCCTGAAGGATTTTTGATGTTCTAGACGAAAATCAAATCACACCCAAAACCATCACCTGATCCTTCCCAACCCCCAAAATCGATCAAGACTTCAAAATAGATACTTGACATGTACTAGAAAAAGATACTCCTAATCAAGATCTATCATTATAGATATAGATGAGTCATTTTGGAGCATCCTGAAGGATTTTTGATGTTCTAGACGAAAATCAAATCACACCCAAAACCATCACCTGATCCTTCCCAACCCCCAAAATCGATCAAGACTTCAAAATAGATACTTGACATGTACTAGAAAAAGATACTCCTAATCAAGATCTAGCATTATAGATATAGATGAGTCATTTTGGAGCATCCTGAAGGATTTTTGATGTTCTAGACGAAAATCAAATCACACCCAAAACCATCACCTGATCCTTCCCAACCCCCAAAATCGATCAAGACTTCAAAATAGATACTTGACATGTACTAGAAAAAGATACTCCTAATCAAGATCTATCATTATAGATATAGATGAGTCATTTTGGAGCTTCCTGAAGGATTTTTGATGTTCTAGACGAAAATCAAATCACACCCAAAACCATCACCTGATCCTTCCCAACCCCCAAAATCGATCAAGGCTTCAAAATAGATACTTGACATGTACTAGAAAAAGATACTCCTAATCAAGATCTATCATTATAGATATAGATGAGTCATTTTGGAGCATCCTGAAGGATTTTTGATGTTCTAGACGAAAATCAAATCACACCCAAAACCATCACCTGATCCTTCCCAACCCCCAAAATCGATCAAGACTTCAAAATAGATACTTGACATGTACTAGAAAAAGATACTCCTAATCAAGATCTATCATTATAGATATAGATGAGTCATTTTGGAGCATCCTGAAGGATTTTTGATGTTCTAGACGAAAATCAAATCACACCAAAAACCATCACCTGATCCTTCCCAACCCCCAAAATCGATCAAGACTTCAAAATAGATACTTGACATGTACTAGAAAAAGATACTCCTAATCAAGATCTATCATTATAGATATAGATGAGTCATTTTGGAGCATCCTGAAGGATTTTTGATGTTCTAGACGAAAATCAAATCACACCCAAAACCATCACCTGATCCTTCCCAACCCCCAAAATCGATCAAGACTTCAAAATAGATACTTGACATGTACTAGAAAAAGATACTCCTAATCAAGATCTATCATTATAGATATAGATGAGTCATTTTGGAGCATCCTGAAGGATTTTTGATGTTCTAGACGAAAATCAAATCACACCCAAAACCATCACCTGATCCTTCCCAACCCCCAAAATCGATCAAGACTTCAAAATAGATACTTGACATGTACTAGAAAAAGATACTCCTAGTCAAGATCTATCATTATAGATATAGATGAGTCATTTTGGAGCATCCTGAAGGATTTTTGATGTTCTAGACGAAAATCAAATCACACCCAAAACCATCACCTGATCCTTCCCAACCCCCAAAATCGATCAAGACTTCAAAATAGATACTTGACATGTACTAGAAAAAGATACTCCTAATCAAGATCTATCATTATAGATATAGATGAGTCATTTTGGAGCATCCTGAAGGATTTTTGATGTTCTAGACGAAAATCAAATCACACCCAAAACCATCACCTGATCCTTCCCAACCCCCAAAATCGATCAAGACTTCAAAATAGATACTTGACATGTACTAGAAAAAGATACTCCTAATCAAGATCTAGCATTATAGATATAGATGAGTCATTTTGGAGCATCCTGAAGGATTTTTGATGTTCTAGACGAAAATCAAATCACACCCAAAACCATCACCTGATCCTTCCCAACCCCCAAAATCGATCAAGACTTCAAAATAGATACTTGACATGTACTAGAAAAAGATACTCCTAATCAAGATCTATCATTATAGATATAGATGAGTCATTTTGGAGCTTCCTGAAGGATTTTTGATGTTCTAGACGAAAATCAAATCACACCCAAAACCATCACCTGATCCTTCCCAACCCCCAAAATCGATCAAGGCTTCAAAATAGATACTTGACATGTACTAGAAAAAGATACTCCTAATCAAGATCTATCATTATAGATATAGATGAGTCATTTTGGAGCATCCTGAAGGATTTTTGATGTTCTAGACGAAAATCAAATCACACCCAAAACCATCACCTGATCCTTCCCAACCCCCAAAATCGATCAAGACTTCAAAATAGATACTTGACATGTACTAGAAAAAGATACTCCTAATCAAGATCTATCATTATAGATATAGATGAGTCATTTTGGAGCATCCTGAAGGATTTTTGATGTTCTAGACGAAAATCAAATCACACCAAAAACCATCACCTGATCCTTCCCAACCCCCAAAATCGATCAAGACTTCAAAATAGATACTTGACATGTACTAGAAAAAGATACTCCTAATCAAGATCTATCATTATAGATATAGATGAGTCATTTTGGAGCATCCTGAAGGATTTTTGATGTTCTAGACGAAAATCAAATCACACCCAAAACCATCACCTGATCCTTCCCAACCCCCAAAATCGATCAAGACTTCAAAATAGATACTTGACATGTACTAGAAAAAGATACTCCTAATCAAGATCTATCATTATAGATATAGATGAGTCATTTTGGAGCATCCTGAAGGATTTTTGATGTTCTAGACGAAAATCAAATCACACCCAAAACCATCACCTGATCCTTCCCAACCCCCAAAATCGATCAAGACTTCAAAATAGATACTTGACATGTACTAGAAAAAGATACTCCTAATCAAGATCTATCATTATAGATATAGATGAGTCATTTTGGAGCATCCTGAAGGATTTTTGATGTTCTAGACGAAAATCAAATCACACCCAAAACCATCACCTGATCCTTCCCAACCCCCAAAATCGATCAAGACTTCAAAATAGATACTTGACATGTACTAGAAAAAGATACTCCTAATCAAGATCTATCATTATAGATATAGATGAGTCATTTTGGAGCATCCTGAAGGATTTTTGATGTTCTAGACGAAAATCAAATCACACCCAAAACCATCACCTGATCCTTCCCAACCCCCAAAATCGATCAAGACTTCAAAATAGATACTTGACATGTACTAGAAAAAGATACTCCTAATCAAGATCTATCATTATAGATATAGATGAGTCATTTTGGAGCATCCTGAAGGATTTTTGATGTTCTAGACGAAAATCAAATCACACCCAAAACCATCACCTGATCCTTCCCAACCCCCAAAATCGATCAAGACTTCAAAATAGATACTTGACATGTACTAGAAAAAGATACTCCTAATCAAGATCTATCATTATAGATATAGATGAGTCATTTTGGAGCATCCTGAAGGATTTTTGATGTTCTAGACGAAAATCAAATCACACCCAAAACCATCACCTGATCCTTCCCAACCCCCAAAATCGATCAAGACTTCAAAATAGATACTTGACATGTACTAGAAAAAGATACTCCTAATCAAGATCTATCATTATAGATATAGATGAGTCATTTTGGAGCATCCTGAAGGATTTTTGATGTTCTAGACGAAAATCAAATCACACCCAAAACCATCACCTGATCCTTCCCAACCCCCAAAATCGATCAAGACTTCAAAATAGATACTTGACATGTACTAGAAAAAGATACTCCTAATCAAGATCTATCATTATAGATATAGATGAGTCATTTTGGAGCATCCTGAAGGATTTTTGATGTTCTAGACGAAAATCAAATCACACCCAAAACCATCACCTGATCCTTCCCAACCCCCAAAATCGATCAAGACTTCAAAATAGATACTTGACATGTACTAGAAAAAGATACTCCTAATCAAGATCTATAATTATAGATATAGATGAGTCATTTTGGAGCATCCTGAAGGATTTTTGATGTTCTAGACGAAAATCAAATCACACCCAAAACCATCACCTGATCCTTCCCAACCCCCAAAATCGATCAAGACTTCAAAATAGATACTTGACATGTACTAGAAAAAGATACTCCTAATCAAGATCTATCATTATAGATATAGATGAGTCATTTTGGAGCATCCTGAAGGATTTTTGATGTTCTAGACGAAAATCAAATCACACCCAAAACCATCACCTGATCCTTCCCAACCCCCAAAATCGATCAAGACTTCAAAATAGATACTTGACATGTACTAGAAAAAGATACTCCTAATCAAGATCTATCATTATAGATATAGATGAGTCATTTTGGAGCATCCTGAAGGATTTTTGATGTTCTAGACGAAAATCAAATCACACCCAAAACCATCACCTGATCCTTCCCAACCCCCAAAATCGATCAAGACTTCAAAATAGATACTTGACATGTACTAGAAAAAGATACTCCTAATCAAGATCTATCATTATAGATATAGATGAGTCATTTTGGAGCATCCTGAAGGATTTTTGATGTTCTAGACGAAAATCAAATCACACCCAAAACCATCACCTGATCCTTCCCAACCCCCAAAATCGATCAAGACTTCAAAATAGATACTTAACATATACTAGAAAAAGATACTCCTAATCAAGATCTATCATTATAGATATAGATGAGTCATTTTGGAGCATCCTGAAGGATTTTTGATGTTCTAGACGAAAATCAAATCACACCCAAAACCATCACCTGATCCTTCCCAACCCCCAAAATCGATCAAGACTTCAAAATAGATACTTGACATGTACTAGAAAAAGATACTCCTAATCAAGATCTATCATTATAGATATAGATGAGTCATTTTGGAGCATCCTGAAGGATTTTTGATGTTCTAGACGAAAATCAAATCACACCCAAAACCATCACCTGATCCTTCCCAACCCCCAAAATCGATCAAGACTTCAAAATAGATACTTGACATGTACTAGAAAAAGATACTCCTAATCAAGATCTATCATTATAGATATAGATGAGTCATTTTGGAGCATCCTGAAGGATTTTTGATGTTCTAGACGAAAATCAAATCACACCCAAAACCATCACCTGATCCTTCCCAACCCCCAAAATCGATCAAGACTTCAAAATAGATACTTGACATGTACTAGAAAAAGATACTCCTAATCAAGATCTATCATTATAGATATAGATGAGTCATTTTGGAGCATCCTGAAGGATTTTTGATGTTCTAGACGAAAATCAAATCACACCCAAAACCATCACCTGATCCTTCCCAACCCCCAAAATCGATCAAGACTTCAAAATAGATACTTGACATGTACTAGAAAAAGATACTCCTAATCAAGATCTATCATTATAGATATAGATGAGTCATTTTGGAGCATCCTGAAGGATTTTTGATGTTCTAGACGAAAATCAAATCACACCCAAAACCATCACCTGATCCTTCCCAACCCCCAAAATCGATCAAGACTTCAAAATAGATACTTGACATGTACTAGAAAAAGATACTCCTAATCAAGATCTATCATTATAGATATAGATGAGTCATTTTGGAGCATCCTGAAGGATTTTTGATGTTCTAGACGAAAATCAAATCACACCCAAAACCATCACCTGATCCTTCCCAACCCCCAAAATCGATCAAGACTTCAAAATAGATACTTGACATGTACTAGAAAAAGATACTCCTAATCAAGATCTATCATTATAGATATAGATGAGTCATTTTGGAGCATCCTGAAGGATTTTTGATGTTCTAGACGAAAATCAAATCACACCCAAAACCATCACCTGATCCTTCCCAACCCCCAAAATCGATCAAGACTTCAAAATAGATACTTAACATATACTAGAAAAAGATACTCCTAATCAAGATCTATCATTATAGATATAGATGAGTCATTTTGGAGCATCCTGAAGGATTTTTGATGTTCTAGACGAAAATCAAATCACACCCAAAACCATCACCTGATCCTTCCCAACCCCCAAAATCGATCAAGACTTCAAAATAGATACTTGACATGTACTAGAAAAAGATACTCCTAATCAAGATCTATCATTATAGATATAGATGAGTCATTTTGGAGCATCCTGAAGGATTTTTGATGTTCTAGACGAAAATCAAATCACACCCAAAACCATCACCTGATCCTTCCCAACCCCCAAAATCGATCAAGACTTCAAAATAGATACTTGACATGTACTAGAAAAAGATACTCCTAATCAAGATCTATCATTACAGATATAGATGAGTCATTTTCATTATAGATATAGATGAGTCATTTTGGAGCATCCTGAAGGATTTTTGATGTTCTAGACGAAAATCAAATCACACCCAAAACCATCACCTGATCCTTCCCAACCCCCAAAATCGATCAAGACTTCAAAATAGATACTTGACATGTACTAGAAAAAGATACTCCTAATCAAGATCTATCATTATAGATATAGATGAGTCATCTTGGAGCATCCTGAAGGATTTTTGATGTTCTAGACGAAAATCAAATCACACCCAAAACCACCACCTGATCCTTCCCAACCCCCAAAATCGATCAAGACTTCAAAATAGATACTTGACATGTACTAGAAAAAGATACTCCTAATCAAGATCTATTATTATAGATATAGATGAGTCATTTTGGAGCATCCTGAAGGATTTTTGATGTTCTAGACGAAAATCAAATCACACCCAAAACCATCACCTGATCCTTCCCAACCCCCAAAATCGATCAAGACTTCAAAATAGATACTTGACATGTACTAGAAAAAGATACTCCTAATCAAGATCTATCATTATAGATATAGATGAGTCATTTTGGAGCATCCTGAAGGATTTTTGATGTTCTAGACGAAAATCAAATCACACCCAAAACCATCACCTGATCCTTCCCAACCCCCAAAATCGATCAAGACTTCAAAATAGATACTTGACATGTACTAGAAAAAGATACTCCTAATCAAGATCTATCATTATAGATATAGATGAGTCATTTTGGAGCATCCTGAAGGATTTTTGATGTTCTAGACGAAAATCAAATCACACCCAAAACCATCACCTGATCCTTCCCAACCCCCAAAATCGATCAAGACTTCAAAATAGATACTTGACATGTACTAGAAAAAGATACTCCTAATCAAGATCTATCATTATAGATATAGATGAGTCATTTTGGAGCATCCTGAAGGATTTTTGATGTTCTAGACGAAAATCAAATCACACCCAAAACCATCACCTGATCTTTCCCAACCCCCAAAATCGATCAAGACTTCAAAATAGATACTTGACATGTACTAGAAAAAGATACTCCTAATCAAGATCTATCATTATAGATATAGATGAGTCATTTTGGAGCATCCTGAAGGATTTTTGATGTTCTAGACGAAAATCTAATCACACCCAAAACCATCACCTGATCCTTCCCAACCCCCAAAATCGATCAAGACTTCAAAATAGATACTTGACATGTACTAGAAAAAGATACTCCTAATCAATATCTATCATTATAGATATAGATGAGTCATTTTGGAGCATCCTGAAGGATTTTTGATGTTCTAGACGAAAATCAAATCACACCCAAAACCATCACCTGATCCTCCCAACCCCCAAAATCGATCAAGACTTCAAAATAGATACTTGACATGTACTAGAAAAAGATACTCCTAATCAAGATCTATCATTATAGATATAGATGAGTCATTTTGGAGCATCCTGAAGGATTTTTGATGTTCTAGACGAAAATCAAATCACACCCAAAACCATCACCTGATCCTTCCCAACCCCCAAAATCGATCAAGACTTCAAAATAGATACTTGACATGTACTAGAAAAAGATACTCCTAATCAAGATCTATCATTATAGATATAGATGAGTCATTTTGGAGCATCCTGAAGGATTTTTGATGTTCTAGACGAAAATCAAATCACACCCAAAACCATCACCTGATCCTTCCCAACCCCCAAAATCGATCAAGACTTCAAAATAGATACTTGACATGTACTAGAAAAAGATACTCCTAATCAAGATCTATCATTATAGATATAGATGAGTCATTTTGGAGCATCCTGAAGGATTTTTGATGTTCTAGACGAAAATCAAATCACACCCAAAACCATCACCTGATCCTTCCCAACCCCCAAAATCGATCAAGACTTCAAAATAGATACTTGACATGTACTAGAAAAAGATACTCCTAATCAAGATCTATCATTATAGATATAGATGAGTCATTTTGGAGCATCCTGAAGGATTTTTGATGTTCTAGACGAAAATCAAATCACACCCAAAACCATCACCTGATCCTTCCCAACCCCCAAAATCGATCAAGACTTCAAAATAGATACTTGACATGTACTAGAAAAAGATACTCCTAATCAAGATCTATAATTATAGATATAGATGAGTCATTTTGGAGCATCCTGAAGGATTTTTGATGTTCTAGACGAAAATCAAATCACACCCAAAACCATCACCTGATCCTTCCCAACCCCCAAAATCGATCAAGACTTCAAAATAGATACTTGACATGTACTAGAAAAAGATACTCCTAATCAAGATCTATCATTATAGATATAGATGAGTCATTTTGGAGCATCCTGAAGGATTTTTGATGTTCTAGACGAAAATCAAATCACACCCAAAACCATCACCTGATCCTTCCCAACCCCCAAAATCGATCAAGACTTCAAAATAGATACTTGACATGTACTAGAAAAAGATACTCCTAATCAAGATCTATCATTATAGATATAGATGAGTCATTTTGGAGCATCCTGAAGGATTTTTGATGTTCTAGACGAAAATCAAATCACACCCAAAACCATCACCTGATCCTTCCCAACCCCCAAAATCGATCAAGACTTCAAAATAGATACTTGACATGTACTAGAAAAAGATACTCCTAATCAAGATCTATCATTATAGATATAGATGAGTCATTTTGGAGCATCCTGAAGGATTTTTGATGTTCTAGACGAAAATCAAATCACACCCAAAACCATCACCTGATCCTTCCCAACCCCCAAAATCGATCAAGACTTCAAAATAGATACTTGACATGTACTAGAAAAAGATACTCCTAATCAAGATCTATCATTATAGATATAGATGAGTCATTTTGGAGCATCCTGAAGGATTTTTGATGTTCTAGACGAAAATCAAATCACACCCAAAACCATCACCTGATCCTTCCCAGCCCCCAAAATCGATCAAGACTTCAAAATAGATACTTGACATGTACTAGAAAAAGATACTCCTAATCAAGATCTATCATTATAGATATAGATGAGTCATTTTGGAGCATCCTGAAGGATTTTTGATGTTCTAGACGAAAATCAAATCACACCCAAAACCATCACCTGATCCGTCCCAACCCCCAAAATCGATCAAGACTTCAAAATAGATACTTGACATGTACTAGAAAAAGATACTCCTAATCAAGATCTATCATTATAGATATAGATGAGTCATTTTGGAGCATCCTGAAGGATTTTTGATGTTCTAGACGAAAATCAAATCACACCCAAAACCATCACCTGATCCTTCCCAACCCCCAAAATCGATCAAGACTTCAAAATAGATATTTGACATGTACTAGAAAAAGATACTCCTAATCAAGATCTATCATTATAGATATAGATGAGTCATTTTGGAGCATCCTGAAGGATTTTTGATGTTCTAGACGAAAATCAAATCACACCCAAAACCATCACCTGATCCTTCCCAACCCCCAAAATCGATGAAGACTTCAAAATAGATACTTGACATGTACTAGAAAAAGATACTCCTAATCAAGATCTATCATTATAGATATAGATGAGTCATTTTGGAGCATCCTGAAGGATTTTTGATGTTCTAGACGAAAATCAAATCACACCCAAAACCATCACCTGATCCTTCCCAACCCCCAAAATCGATCAAGACTTCAAAATAGATACTTGACATGTACTAGAAAAAGATACTCCTAATCAAGATCTATCATTATAGATATAGATGAGTCATTTTGGAGCATCCTGAAGGATTTTTGATGTTCTAGACGAAAATCAAATCACACCCAAAACCATCACCTGATCCTTCCCAACCCCCAAAATCGATCAAGACTTCAAAATAGATACTTGACATGTACTAGAAAAAGATACTCCTAATCAAGATCTATCATTATAGATATAGATGAGTCATTTTGGAGCATCCTGAAGGATTTTTGATGTTCTAGACGAAAATCAAATCACACCCAAAACCATCACCTGATCCTTCCCAACCCCCAAAATCGATCAAGACTTCAAAATAGATACTTGACATGTACTAGAAAAAGATACTCCTAATCAAGATCTATCATTATAGATATAGATGAGTCATTTTGGAGCATCCTGAAGGATTTTTGATGTTCTAGACGAAAATCAAATCACACCCAAAACCATCACCTGATCCTTCCCAACCCCCAAAATCGATCAAGACTTCAAAATAGATACTTGACATGTACTAGAAAAAGATACTCCTAATCAAGATCTATCATTATAGATATAGATGAGTCATTTTGGAGCATCCTGAAGGATTTTTGATGTTCTAGACGAAAATCAAATCACACCCAAAACCATCACCTGAT
Organism: Eupeodes corollae; assembly: GCF_945859685.1. Lineage (NCBI taxonomy): Eukaryota > Metazoa > Arthropoda > Insecta > Diptera > Syrphidae > Eupeodes > Eupeodes corollae. The sequence continues at coordinate 11,605 of NW_026605264.1, forward strand.
CCTTCCCAACCCCCAAAATCGATCAAGACTTCAAAATAGATACTTGACATGTACTAGAAAAAGATACTCCTAATCAAGATCTATCATTATAGATATAGATGAGTCATTTTGGAGCATCCTGAAGGATTTTTGATGTTCTAGACGAAAATCAAATCACACCCAAAACCATCACCTGATCCTTCCCAACCCCCAAAATCGATCAAGACTTCAAAATAGATACTTGACATGTACTAGAAAAAGATACTCCTAATCAAGATCTATCATTATAGATATAGATGAGTCATTTTGGAGCATCCTGAAGGATTTTTGATGTTCTAGACGAAAATCAAATCACACCCAAAACCATCACCTGATCCTTCCCAACCCCCAAAATCGATCAAGACTTCAAAATAGATACTTGACATGTACTAGAAAAAGATACTCCTAATCAAGATCTATCATTATAGATATAGATGAGTCATTTTGGAGCATCCTGAAGGATTTTTGATGTTCTAGACGAAAATCAAATCACACCCAAAACCATCACCTGATCCTTCCCAACCCCCAAAATCGATCAAGACTTCAAAATAGATACTTGACATGTACTAGAAAAAGATACTCCTAATCAAGATCTATCATTATAGATATAGATGAGTCATTTTGGAGCATCCTGAAGGATTTTTGATGTTCTAGACGAAAATCAAATCACACCCAAAACCATCACCTGATCCTTCCCAACCCCCAAAATCGATCAAGACTTCAAAATAGATACTTGACATGTACTAGAAAAAGATACTCCTAATCAAGATCTTTCATTATAGATATAGATGAGTCATTTTGGAGCATCCTGAAGGATTTTTGATGTTCTAGACGAAAATCAAATCACACCCAAAACCATCACCTGATCCTTCCCAACCCCCAAAATCGAACAAGACTTCAAAATAAATACTTGACATGTACTAGAAAAAGATACTCCTAATCAAGATCTATCATTATAGATATAGATGAGTCATTTTGGAGCATCCTGAAGGATTTTTGATGTTCTAGACGAAAATCAAATCACACCCAAAACCATCACCTGATCCTTCCCAACCCCCAAAATCGATCAAGACTTCAAAATAGATACTTGACATGTACTAGAAAAAGATACTCCTAATCAAGATCTATCATTATAGATATAGATGAGTCATTTTGGAGCATCCTGAAGGATTTTTGATGTTCTAGACGAAAATCAAATCACACCCAAAACCATCACCTGATCCTTCCCAACCCCCAAAATCGATCAAGACTTCAAAATAGATACTTGACATGTACTAGAAAAAGATACTCCTAATCAAGATCTATCATTATAGATATAGATGAGTCATTTTGGAGCATCCTGAAGGATTTTTGATGTTCTAGACGAAAATCAAATCACACCCAAAACCATCACCTGATCCTTCCCAACCCCCAAAATCGATCAAGACTTCAAAATAGATACTTGACATGTACTAGAACAAGATACTCCTAATCAAGATCTATCATTATAGATATAGATGAGTCATTTTGGAGCATCCTGAAGGATTTTTGATGCTCTAGACGAAAATCAAATCACACCCAAAACCATCACCTGATCCTTCCCAACCCCCAAAATCGATCAAGACTTCAAAATAGATACTTGACATGTACTAGAAAAAGATACTCCCAATCAAGATCTATCATTATAGATATAGATGAGTCATTTTGGAGCATCCTGAAGGATTTTTGATGTTCTAGACGAAAATCAAATCACACCCAAAACCATCACCTGATCCTTCCCAACCCCCAAAATCGATCAAGACTTCAAAATAGATACTTGACATGTACTAGAAAAAGATACTCCTAATCAAGATCTATCATTATAGATATAGATGAGTCATTTTGGAGCATCCTGAAGGATTTTTGATGTTCTAGACGAAAATCAAATCACACCCAAAACCATCACCTGATCCTTCCCAACCCCCAAAATCGATCAAGACTTCAAAATAGATACTTGACATGTACTAGAAAAAGATACTCCTAATCAAGATCTATCATTATAGATATAGATGAGTCATTTTGGAGCATCCTGAAGGATTTTTGATGTTCTAGACGAAAATCAAATCACACCCAAAACCATCACCTGATCCTTCCCAACCCCCAAAATCGATCAAGACTTCAAAATAGATACTTGACATGTACTAGAAAAAGATACTCCTAATCAAGATCTATCATTATAGATATAGATGAGTCATTTTGGAGCATCCTGAAGGATTTTTGATGTTCTAGACGAAAATCAAATCACACCCAAAACCATCACCTGATCCTTCCCAACCCCCAAAATCGATCAAGACTTCAAAATAGATACTTGACATGTACTAGAAAAAGATACTCCTAATCAAGATCTATCATTATAGATATAGATGAGTCATTTTGGAGCATCCTGAAGGATTTTTGATGTTCTAGACGAAAATCAAATCACACCCAAAACCATCACCTGATCCTTCCCAACCCCCAAAATCGATCAAGACTTCAAAATAGATACTTGACATGTACTAGAAAAAGATACTCCTAATCAAGATCTATCATTATAGATATAGATGAGTCATTTTGGAGCATCCTGAAGGATTTTTGATGTTCTAGACGAAAATCAAATCACACCCAAAACCATCACCTGATCCTTCCCAACCCCCAAAATCGATCAAGACTTCAAAATAGATACTTGACATGTACTAGAAAAAGATACTCCTAATCAAGATCTATCATTATAGATATAGATGAGTCATTTTGGAGCATCCTGAAGGATTTTTGATGTTCTAGACGAAAATCAAATCACACCCAAAACCATCACCTGATTCTTCCCAACCCCCAAAATCGATCAAGACTTCAAAATAGATACTTGACATGTACTAGAAAAAGATACTCCTAATCAAGATCTATCATTATAGATATAGATGAGTCATTTTGGAGCATCCTGAAGGATTTTTGATGTTCTAGACGAAAATCAAATCACACCCAAAACCATCACCTGATCCTTCCCAACCCCCAAAATCGATCAAGACTTCAAAATAGATACTTGACATGTACTAGAAAAAGATACTCCTAATCAAGATCTATCATTATAGATATAGATGAGTCATTTTGGAGCATCCTGAAGGATTTTTGATGTTCTAGACGAAAATCAAATCACACCCAAAACCATCACCTGATCCTTCCCAACCCCCAAAATCGATCAAGACTTCAAAATAGATACTTGACATGTACTAGAAAAAGATACTCCTAATCAAGATCTATCATTATAGATATAGATGAGTCATTTTGGAGCATCCTGAAGGATTTTTGATGTTCTAGACGAAAATCAAATCACACCCAAAACCATCACCTGATCCTTCCCAACCCCCAAAATCGATCAAGACTTCAAAATAGATACTTGACATGTACTAGAAAAAGATACTCCTAATCAAGATCTATGATTATAGATATAGATGAGTCATTTTGGAGCATCCTGAAGGATTTTGATGTTCTAGACGAAAATCAAATCACACCCAAAACCATCACCTGATCCTTCCCAACCCCCAAAATCGATCAAGACTTCAAAATAGATACTTGACATGTACTAGAAAAAGATACTCCTAATCAAGATCTATCATTATAGATATAGATGAGTCATTTTGGAGCATCCTGAAGGATTTTTGATGTTCTAGACGAAAATCAAATCACACCCAAAACCATCACCTGATCCTTCCCAACCCCCAAAATCGATCAAGACTTCAAAATAGATACTTGACATGTACTAGAAAAAGATACTCCTAATCAAGATCTATCATTATAGATATAGATGAGTCATTTTGGAGCATCCTGAAGGATTTTTGATGTTCTAGACGAAAATTAAATCACACCCAAAACCATCACCTGATCCTTCCCAACCCCCAAAATCGATCAAGACTTCAAAATAGATACTTGACATGTTCTAGAAAAAGATACTCCTAATCAAGATCTATCATTATAGATATATATGAGTCATTTTGGAGCATCCTGAAGGATTTTTGATGTTCTAGACGAAAATCAAATCACACCCAAAACCATCACCTGATCCTTCCCAACCCCCAAAATCGATCAAGACTTCAAAATAGATACTTGACATGTACTAGAAAAAGATACTCCTAATCAAGATCTATCATTATAGATATAGATGAGTCATTTGGAGCATCCTGAAGGATTTTTGATGTTCTAGACGAAAATCAAATCACACCCAAAACCATCACCTGATCCTTCAAAACCCCCAAAATCGATCAAGACTTCAAAATAGATACTTGACATGTACTAGAAAAAGATACTCCTAATCAAGATCTATCATTATAGATATAGATGAGTCATTTTGGAGCATCCTGAAGGATTTTTGATGTTCTAGACGAAAATCAAATCACACCCAAAACCATCACCTGATTCTTCCCAACCCCCAAAATCGATGAAGACTTCAAAATAGATACTTGACATGTATTAGAAAAAGATACTCCTAATCAAGATCTATCATTATAGATATAGATGAGTCATTTTGGAGCATCCTGAAGGATTTTTGATGTTCTAGACGAAAATCAAATCACACCCAAAACCATCACCTGATCCTTCCCAACCCCCAAAATCGATCAAGACTTCAAAATAGATACTTGACATGTACTAGAAAAAGATACTCCTAATCAAGATCTATCATTATAGATATAGATGAGTCATTTTGGAGCATCCTGAAGGATTTTTGATGTTCTAGACGAAAATCAAATCACACCCAAAACCATCACCTGATCCTTCCCAACCCCCAAAATCGATCAAGACTTCAAAATAGATACTTGACATGTACTAGAAAAAGATACTCCTAATCAAGATCTATCATTATAGATATAGATGAGTCATTTTGGAGCATCCTGAAGGATTTTTGATGTTCTAGACGAAAATCAAATCACACCCAAAACCATCACCTGATCCTTCCCAACCCCCAAAATCGATCAAGACTTCAAAATAGATACTTGACATGTACTAGAAAAAGATACTCCTAATCAAGATCTATCATTATAGATATAGATGAGTCATTTTGGAGCATCCTGAAGGATTTTTAATGTTCTAGACGAAAATCAAATCACACCCAAAACCATCACCTGATCCTTCCCAACCCCCAAAATCGATCAAGACTTCAAAATAGATACTTGACATGTACTAGAAAAAGATACTCCTAATCAAGATCTATCATTATAGATATAGATGAGTCATTTTGGAGCATCCTGAAGGATTTTTGATGTTCTAGACGAAAATCAAATCACACCCAAAACCATCACCTGATCCTTCCCAACCCCCAAAATCGATCAAGACTTCAAAATAGATACTTGACATGTACTAGAAAAAGATACTCCTAATCAAGATCTATCATTATAGATATAGATGAGTCATTTTGGAGCATCCTGAAGGATTTTTGATGTTCTAGACGAAAATCAAATCACACCCAAAACCATCACCTGATCCTTCCCAACCCCCAAAATCGATCAAGACTTCAAAATAGATACTTGACATGTACTAGAAAAAGATACTCCTAATCAAGATCTATCATTATAGATATAGATGAGTCATTTTGGAGCATCCTGAAGGATTTTTGATGTTCTAGACGAAAATCAAATCACACCCAAAACCATCACCTGATCCTTCCCAACCCCCAAAATCGATCAAGACTTCAAAATAGATACTTGACATGTACTAGAAAAAGATACTCCTAATCAAGATCTATCATTATAGATATAGATGAGTCATTTTGGAGCATCCTGAAGGATTTTTGATGTTCTAGACGAAAATCAAATCACACCCAAAACCATCACCTGATCCTTCCCAACCCCCAAAATCGATCAAGACTTCAAAATAGATACTTGACATGTACTAGAAAAAGATACTCCTAATCAAGATCTATCATTATAGATATAGATGAGTCATTTTGGAGCATCCTGAAGGATTTTTGATGTTCTAGACGAAAATCAAATCACACCCAAAACCATCACCTGATCCTTCCCAACCCCCAAAATCGATCAAGACTTCAAAACAGATACTTGACATGTACTAGAAAAAGATACTCCTAATCAAGATCTATCATTATAGATATGGATGAGTCATTTTGGAGCATCCTGAAGGATTTTTGATGTTCTAGACGAAAATCAAATCACACCCAAAACCATCACCTGATCCTTCCCAACCCCCAAAATCGATCAAGACTTCAAAATAGATACTTGACATGTACTAGAAAAAGATACTCCTAATCAAGATCTTTAATAATAGATATAGATGAGTCATTTTGGAGCATCCTGAAGGATTTTTGATGTTCTAGACGAAAATCAAATCACACCCAAAACCATCACCTGATCCTTCCCAACCCCCAAAATCGATCAAGACTTCAAAATAGATACTTGACATGTACTAGAAAAAGATACTCCTAATCAAGATCTATCATTATAGATATAGATGAGACATTTTGGAGCATCCTGAAGGATTTTTGATGTTCTAGACGAAAATCAAATCACACCCAAAACCATCACCTGATCCTTCCCAACCCCCAAAATCGATCAAGACTTCAAAATAGATACTTGACATGTACTAGAAAAAGATACTCCTAATCAAGATCTATCATTATAGATATAGATGAGTCATTTTGGAGCATCCTGAAGGATTTTTGATGTTCTAGACGAAAATCAAATCACACCCAAAACCATCACCTGATCCTTCCCAACCCCCAAAATCGATCAAGACTTCAAAATAGATACTTGACATGTACTAGAAAAAGATACTCCTAATCAAGATCTATCATTATAGATATAGATGATTCATTTTGGAGCATCCTGAAGGATTTTTGATGTTCTAGACGAAAATCAAATCACACCCAAAACCATCACCTGATCCTTCCCAACCCCCAAAATCGATCAAGACTTCAAAATAGATACTTGACATGTACTAGAAAAAGATACTCCTAATCAAGATCTATCATTATAGATATAGATGAGTCATTTTGGAGCATCCTGAAGGATTTTTGATGTTCTAGGCGAAAATCAAATCACACCCAAAACCATCACCTGATCCTTCCCAACCCCCAAAATCGATCAAGACTTCAAAATAGATACTTGAAATGTACTAGAAAAAGATACTCCTAATCAAGATCTATCATTATAGATATAGATGAGTCATTTTGGAGCATCCTGAAGGATTTTTGATGTTCTAGACGAAAATCAAATCACACCCAAAACCATCACCTGATCCTTCCCAACCCCCAAAATCGATCAAGACTTCAAAATAGATACTTGACATGTACTAGAAAAAGATACTCCTAATCAAGATCTATCATTATAGATATAGATGAGTCATTTTGGAGCATCCTGAAGGATTTTTGATGTTCTAGACGAAAATCAAATCACACCCAAAACCATCACCTGATCCTTCCCAACCCCCAAAATCGATCAAGACTTCAAAATAGATACTTGACATGTACTAGAAAAAGATACTCCTAATCAAGATCTATCATTATAGATATAGATGAGTCATTTTGGAGCATCCTGAAGGATTTTTGATGTTCTAGACGAAAATCAAATCACACCCAAAACCATCACCTGATCCTTCCCAACCCCCAAAATCGATCAAGACTTCAAAATAGATACTTGACATGTACTAGAAAAAGATACTCCTAATCAAGATCTATCATCATAGATATAGATGAGTCATTTTGGAGCATCCTGAAGGATTTTTGATGTTCTAGACGAAAATCAAATCACACCCAAAACCATCACCTGATTCTTCCCAACCCCCAAAATCGATCAAGACTTCAAAATAGATACTTGACATGTACTAGAAAAAGATACTCCTAATCAAGATCTATCATTATAGATATAGATGAGTCATTTTGGAGCATCCTGAAGGATTTTTGATGTTCTAGACGAAAATCAAACCACACCCAAAACCATCACCTGATCCTTCCCAACCCCCAAAATCGATCAAGACTTCAAAATAGATACTTGACATGTACTAGAAAAAGATACTCCTAATCAAGATCTATCATTATAGATATAGATGAGTCATTTTGGAGCATCCTGAAGGATTTTTGATGTTCTAGACGAAAATCAAATCACACCCAAAACCATCACCTGATTCTTCCCAACCCCCAAAATCGATCAAGACTTCAAAATAGATACTTGACATGTACTAGAAAAAGATACTCCTAATCAAGATCTATCATTATAGATATAGATGAGGCATTTTGGAGCATCCTGAAGGATTTTTGATGTTCTAGACGAAAATCAAATCACACCCAAAACCATCACCTGATCTTTCCCAACCCCCAAAATCGATCAAGACTTCAAAATAGATACTTGACATGTACTAGAAAAAGATACTCCTAATCAAGATCTATCATTATAGATATAGATGAGTCATTTTGGAGCATCCTGAAGGATTTTTGATGTTCTAGACGAAAATCAAATCACACCCAAAACCATCACCTGATCCTTCCCAACCCCCAAAATCGATCAAGACTTCAAAATAGATACTTGACATGTACTAGAAAAAGATACTCCTAATCAAGATCTATCATTATAGATATAGATGAGTCATTTTGGAGCATCCTGAAGGATTTTTGATGTTCTAGACGAAAATCAAATCACACCCAAAACCATCACCTGATCCTTCCCAACCCCCAAAATCGATCAAGACTTCAAAATAGATACTTGACATGTACTAGAAAAAGATACTCCTAATCAAGATCTATCATTATAGATATAGATGAGTCATTTTGGAGCATCCTGAAGGATTTTTGATGTTCTAGACGAAAATCAAATCACACCCAAAACCATCACCTGATCCTTCCCAACCCCCAAAATCGATCAAGACTTCAAAATAGATACTTGACATGTACTAGAAAAAGATACTCCTAATCAAGATCTATCATTATAGATATAGATGAGTCATTTTGGAGCATCCTGAAGGATTTTTGATGTTCTAGACGAAAATCAAATCACACCCAAAACCATCACCTGATCCTTCCCAACCCCCAAAATCGATCAAGACTTCAAAATAGATACTTGACATGTACTAGAAAAAGATACTCCTAATCAAGATCTATCATTATAGATATAGATGAGTCATTTTGGAGCATCCTGAAGGATTTTTGATGTTCTAGACGAAAATCAAATCACACCCAAAACCATCACCTGATCCTTCCCAACCCCCAAAATCGATCAAGACTTCAAAATAGATACTTGACATGTACTAGAAAAAGATACTCCTAATCAAGATCTATCATTATAGATATAGATGAGTCATTTTGGAGCATCCTGAAGGATTTTTGATGTTCTAGACGAAAATCAAATCACACCCAAAACCATCACCTGATCCTTCCCAACCCCCAAAATCGATGAAGACTTCAAAATAGATACTTGACATGTACTAGAAAAAGATACTCCTAATCAAGATCTATCATTATAGATATAGATGAGTCATTTTGGAGCATCCTGAAGGATTTTTGATGTTCTAGACGAAAATCAAATCACACCCAAAACCATCACCTGATCCTTCCCAACCCCCAAAATCGATCAAGACTTCAAAATAGATACTTGACATGTACTAGAAAAAGATACTCCTAATCAAGATCTATCATTATAGATATAGATGAGTCATTTTGGAGCATCCTGAAGGATTTTTGATGTTCTAGACGAAAATCAAATCACACCCAAAACCATCACCTGATCCTTCCCAACCCCCAAAATCGATCAAGACTTCAAAATAGATACTTGACATGTACTAGAAAAAGATACTCCTAATCAAGATCTATCATTATAGATATAGATGAGACATTTTGGAGCATCCTGAAGGATTTTTGATGTTCTAGACGAAAATCAAATCACACCCAAAACCATCACCTGATCCTTCCCAACCCCCAAAATCGATCAAGACTTCAAAATAGATACTTGACATGTACTAGAAAAAGATACTCCTAATCAAGATCTATCATTATAGATATAGATGAGTCATTTTGGAGCATCCTGAAGGATTTTTGATGTTCTAGACGAAAATCAAATCACACCCAAAACCATCACCTGATCCTTCCCAACCCCCAAAATCGATCAAGACTTGAAAATAGATACTTGACATGTACTAGAAAAAGATACTCCTAATCAAGATCTATCATTATAGATATAGATGAGTCATTTTGGAGCATCCTGAAGGATTTTTGATGTTCTAGACGAAAATCAAATCACACCCAAAACCATCACCTGATCCTTCCCAACCCCCAAAATCGATCAAGACTTCAAAATAGATACTTGACATGTACTAGAAAAAGATACTCCTAATCAAGATCTATCATTATAGATATAGATGAGTCATTTTGGAGCATCCTGAAGGATTTTTGATGTTCTAGACGAAAATCAAATCACACCCAAAACCATCACCTGATCCTTCCCAACCCCCAAAATCGATCAAGACTTCAAAATAGATACTTGACATGTACTAGAAAAAGATACTCCTAATCAAGATCTATCATTATAGATATAGATGAGTCATTTTGGAGCATCCTGAAGGATTTTTGATGTTCTAGACGAAAATCAAATCACACCCAAAACCATCACCTGATCCTTCCCAACCCCCAAAATCGATCAAGACTTCAAAATAGATACTTGACATGTACTAGAAAAAGATACTCCTAATCAAGATCTATCATTATAGATATAGATGAGTCATTTTGGAGCATCCTGAAGGATTTTTGATGTTCTAGACGAAAATCAAATCACACCCAAAACCATCACCTGATCCTTCCCAACCCCCAAAATCGATCAAGACTTCAAAATAGATACTTGACATGTACTAGAAAAAGATATTCCTAATCAAGATCTATCATTATAGATATAGGTGAGTCATTTTGGAGCATCCTGAAGGATTTTTGATGTTCTAGACGAAAATCAAATCACACCCAAAACCATCACCTGATCCTTCCCAACCCCCAAAATCGATCAAGACTTCAAAATAGATACTTGACATGTACTAGAAAAAGATACTCCTAATCAAGATCTATCATTATAGATATAGATGAGTCATTTTGGAGCATCCTGAAGGATTTTTGATGTTCTAGACGAAAATCAAATCACACCCAAAACCATCACCTGATCCTTCCCAACCCCCAAAATCGATCAAGACTTCAAAATAGATACTTGACATGTACTAGAAAAAGATACTCCTAATCAAGATCTATCATTGTAGATATAGATGAGTCATTTTGGAGCATCCTGAAGGATTTTTGATGTTCTAGACGAAAATCAAATCACACCCAAAACCATCACCTGATCCTTCCCAACCCCCAAAATCGATCAAGACTTCAAAATAGATACTTGACATGTACTAGAAAAAGATACTCTTAATCAAGATCTATCATTATAGATATAGATGAGTCATTTTGGAGCATCCTGAAGGATTTTTGATGTTCTAGACGAAAATCAAATCACACCCAAAACCATCACCTGATCCTTCCCAACCCCCAAAATCGATCAAGACTTCAAAATAGATACTTGACATGTACTAGAAAAAGATACTCCTAATCAAGATCTATCATTATAGATATAGATGAGTCATTTTGGAGCATCCTGAAGGATTTTTGATGTTCTAGACGAAAATCAAATCACACCCAAAACCATCACCTGATCCTTCCCAACCCCCAAAATCGATCAAGACTTCAAAATAGATACTTGACATGTACTAGAAAAAGATACTCCCAATCAAGATCTATCATTATAGATATAGATGAGTCATTTTGGAGCATCCTGAAGGATTTTTGATGTTCTAGACGAAAATCAAATCACACCCAAAACCATCACCTGATCCTTCCCAACCCCCAAAACCGATCAAGACTTCAAAATAGATACTTGACATGTACTAGAAAAAGATACTCCTAATCAAGATCTATCATTATAGATATAGATGAGTCATTTTGGAGCATCCTGAAGGATTTTTGATGTTCTAGACGAAAATCAAATCACACCCAAAACCATCACCTGATCCTTCCCAACCCCCAAAATCGATCAAGACTTCAAAATAGATACTTGACATGTACTAGAAAAAGATACTCCTAATCAAGATCTATCATTATAGATATAGATGAGTCATTTTGGAGCATCCTGAAGGATTTTTGATGTTCTAGACGAAAATCAAATCACACCCAAAACCATCACCTGATCCTTCCCAACCCCCAAAATCGATCAAGACTTCAAAATAGATACTTGACATGTACTAGAAAAAGATACTCCTAATCAAGATCTATCATTATAGATATAGATGAGTCATTTTGGAGCATCCTGAAGGATTTTTGATGTTCTAGACGAAAATCAAATCACACCCAAAACCATCACCTGATCCTTCCCAACCCCCAAAATCGATCAAGACTTCAAAATAGATACTTGACATGTACTAGAAAAAGATACTCCTAATCAAGATCTATCATTATAGATATAGGTGAGTCATTTTGGAGCATCCTGAAGGATTTTTGATGTTCTAGACGAAAATCAAATCACACCCAAAACCATCACCTGATCCTTCCCAACCCCCAAAATCGATCAAGACTTCAAAATAGATACTTGACATGTACTAGAAAAAGATACTCCTAATCAAGATCTATCATTATAGATATAGATGAGTCATTTTGGAGCATCCTGAAGGATTTTTGATGTTCTAGACGAAAATCAAATCACACCCAAAACCATCACCTGATCCTTCCCAACCCCCAAAATCGATCAAGACTTCAAAATAGATACTTGACATGTACTAGAAAAAGATACTCCTAATCAAGATCTATCATTGTAGATATAGATGAGTCATTTTGGAGCATCCTGAAGGATTTTTGATGTTCTAGACGAAAATCAAATCACACCCAAAACCATCACCTGATCCTTCCCAACCCCCAAAATCGATCAAGACTTCAAAATAGATACTTGACATGTACTAGAAAAAGATACTCCTAATCAAGATCTATCATTATAGATATAGATGAGTCATTTTGGAGCATCCTGAAGGATTTTTGATGTTCTAGACGAAAATCAAATCACACCCAAAACCATCACCTGATCCTTCCCAACCCCCAAAATCGATCAAGACTTCAAAATAGATACTTGACATGTACTAGAAAAAGATACTCCTAATCAAGATCTATCATTATAGATATAGATGAGTCATTTTGGAGCATCCTGAAGGATTTTTGATGTTCTAGACGAAAATCAAATCACACCCAAAACCATCACCTGATCCTTCCCAACCCCCAAAATCGATCAAGACTTCAAAATAGATACTTGACATGTACTAGAAAAAGATTTTCCTAATCAAGATCTATCATTATAGATATAGATGAGTCATTTTGGAGCATCCTGAAGGATTTTTGATGTTCTAGACGAAAATCAAATCACACCCAAAACCATCACCTGATCCTTCCCAACCCCCAAAATCGATCAAGACTTCAAAATAGATACTTGACATGTACTAGAAAAAGATACTCCTAATCAAGATCTATCATTATAGATATAGATGAGTCATTTTGGAGCATCCTGAAGGATTTTTGATGTTCTAGACGAAAATCAAATCACACCCAAAACCATCACCTGATCCTTCCCAACCCCCAAAATCGATCAAGACTTCAAAATAGATACTTGACATGTACTAGAAAAAGATACTCCTAATCAAGATCTATCATTATAGATATAGATGAGTCATTTTGGAGCATCCTGAAGGATTTTTGATGTTCTAGACGAAAATCAAATCACACCCAAAACCATCACCTGATCCTTCCCAACCCCCAAAATCGATCAAGACTTCAAAATAGATACTTGACATGTACTAGAAAAAGATACTCCTAATCAAGATCTATCATTATAGATATAGATGAGTCATTTTGGAGCATCCTGAAGGATTTTTGATGTTCTAGACGAAAATCAAATCACACCCAAAACCATCACCTGATCCTTCCCAACCCCCAAAATCGATCAAGACTTCAAAATAGATACTTGACATGTACTAGAAAAAGATACTCCTAATCAAGATCTATCATTATAGATATAGATGAGTCGTTTTGGAGCATCCTGAAGGATTTTTGATGTTCTAGACGAAAATCAAATCACACCCAAAACCATCACCTGATCCTTCCCAACCCCCAAAATCGATCAAGACTTCAAAATAGATACTTGACATGTATTAGAAAAAGATACTCCTAATCAAGATCTATCATTATAGATATAGATGAGTCATTTTGGAGCATCCTGAAGGATTTTTGATGTTCTAGACGAAAATCAAATCACATCCAAAACCATCACCTGATCCTTCCCAACCCCCACATTCGATCAAGACTTCAAAATAGATACTTGACATGTACTAGAAAAAGATAATCCTAATCAAGATCTATCATTATAGATATAGATGAGTCATTTTGGAGCATCCTGAAGGATTTTTGATGTTCTAGACGAAAATCAAATCACACCCAAAACCATCACCTGATCCTTCCCAACCCCCAAAATCGATCAAGACTTCAAAATAGATACTTGACATGTACTAGAAAAAGATACTCCTAATCAAGATCTATCATTATAGATATAGATGAGTCATTTTGGAGTATCCTGAAGGATTTTTGATGTTCTAGACGAAAATCAAATCACACCCAAAACCATCACCTGATCCTTCCCAACCCCCAAAATCGATCAAGACTTCAAAATAGATACTTGACATGTACTAGAAAAAGATACTCCTAATCAAGATCTATCATTATAGATATAGATGAGTCATTTTGGAGCATCCTGAAGGATTTTTGATGTTCTAGACGAAAATCAAATCACACCCAAAACCATCACCTGATCCTTCCCAACCCCCAAAATCGATCAAGACTTCAAAATAGATACTTGACATGTACTAGAAAAAGATACTCCTAATCAAGATCTATCATTATAGATATAGATGAGTCATTTTGGAGCATCCTGAAGGATTTTTGATGTTCTAGACGAAAATCAAATCACACCCAAAACCATCACCTGATCCTTCCCAACCCCCAAAATCGATCAAGACTTCAAAATAGATACTTGACATGTACTAGAAAAAGATACTCCTAATCAAGATCTATCATTATAGATATAGATGAGTCATTTTGGAGCATCCTGAAGGATTTTTGATGTTCTAGACGAAAATCAAATCACACCCAAAACCATCACCTGATCCTTCCCAACCCCCAAAATCGATCAAGACTTCAAAATAGATACTTGACATGTACTAGAAAAAGATACTCCTAATCAAGATCTATCATTATAGATATAGATGAGTCATTTTGGAGCATCCTGAAGGATTTTTGATGTTCTAGACGAAAATCAAATCACACCCAAAACCATCACCTGATCCTTCCCAACCCCCAAAATCGATCAAGACTTCAAAATAGATACTTGACATGTACTAGAAAAAGATACTCCTAATCAAGATCTATCATTATAGATATAGATGAGTCGTTTTGGAGCATCCTGAAGGATTTTTGATGTTCTAGACGAAAATCAAATCACACCCAAAACCATCACCTGATCCTTCCCAACCCCCAAAATCGATCAAGACTTCAAAATAGATACTTGACATGTACTAGAAAAAGATACTCCTAATCAAGATCTATCATTATAGATATAGATGAGTCATTTTGGAGCATCCTGAAGGATTTTTGATGTTCTAGACGAAAATCAAATCACACCCAAAACCATCACCTGATCCTTCCCAACCCCCACATTCGATCAAGACTTCAAAATAGATACTTGACATGTACTAGAAAAAGATACTCCTAATCAAGATCTATCATTATAGATATAGATGAGTCATTTTGGAGCATCCTGAAGGATTTTTGATGTTCTAGACGAAAATCAAATCACACCCAAAACCATCACCTGATCCTTCCCAACCCCCAAAATCGATCAAGACTTCAAAATAGATACTTGACATGTACTAGAAAAAGATACTCCTAATCAAGATCTATCATTATAGATATAGATGAGTCATTTTGGAGTATCCTGAAGGATTTTTGATGTTCTAGACGAAAATCAAATCACACCCAAAACCATCACCTGATCCTTCCCAACCCCCAAAATCGATCAAGACTTCAAAATAGATACTTGACATGTACTAGAAAAAGATACTCCTAATCAAGATCTATCATTATAGATATAGATGAGTCATTTTGGAGCATCCTGAAGGATTTTTGATGTTCTAGACGAAAATCAAATCACACCCAAAACCATCACCTGATCCTTCCCAACCCCCAAAATCGATCAAGACTTCAAAATAGATACTTGACATGTACTAGAAAAAGATACTCCTAATCAAGATCTATCATTATAGATATAGATGAGTCATTTTGGAGCATCCTGAAGGATTTTTGATGTTCTAGACGAAAATCAAATCACACCCAAAACCATCACCTGATCCTTCCCAACCCCCAAAATCGATCAAGACTTCAAAATAGATACTTGACATGTACTAGAAAAAGATACTCGTAATCAAGATCTATCATTATAGATATAGATGAGTCATTTTGGAGCATCCTGAAGGATTTTTGATGTTCTAGACGAAAATCAAATCACACCCAAAACCATCACCTGATCCTTCCCAACCCCCAAAATCGATCAAGACTTCAAAATAGATACTTGACATGTACTAGAAAAAGATACTCCTAATCAAGATCTATCATTATAGATATAGATGAGTCATTTTGGAGCATCCTGAAGGATTTTTGATGTTCTAGACGAAAATCAAATCACACCCAAAACCATCACCTGATCCTTCCCAACCCCCAAAATCGATCAAGACTTCAAAATAGATACTTGACATGTACTAGAAAAAGATACTCCTAATCAAGATCTATCATTATAGATATAGATGAGTCATTTTGGAGCATCCTGAAGGATTTTTGATGTTCTAGACGAAAATCAAATCACACCCAAAACCATCACCTGATCCTTCCCAACCCCCAAAATCGATCAAGACTTCAAAATAGATACTTGACATGTAATAGAAAAAGATACTCCTAATCAAGATCTATCATTATAGATATAGATGAGTCATTTTGGAGCATCCTGAAGGATTTTTGATGTTCTAGACGAAAATCAAATCACACCCAAAACCATCACCTGATCCTTCCCAACCCCCAAAATCGATCAAGACTTCAAAATAGATACTTGACATGTACTAGAAAAAGATACTCCTAATAAAGATCTATCATTATAGATATAGATGAGTCATTTTGGAGCATCCTGAAGGATTTTTGATGTTCTAGACGAAAATCAAATCACACCCAAAACCATCACCTGATCCTTCCCAACCCCCAAAATCGATCAAGACTTCAAAATAGATACTTGACATGTACTAGAAAAAGATACTCCTAATCAAGATCTATCATTATAGATATAGATGAGTCATTTTGGAGCATCCTGAAGGATTTTTGATGTTCTAGACGAAAATCAAATCACACCCAAAACCATCACCTGATCCTTCCCAACCCCCAAAATCGATCAAGACTTCAAAATAGATACTTGACATGTACTAGAAAAAGATACTCCTAATCAAGATCTATCATTATAGATATAGATGAGTCATTTTGGAGCATCCTGAAGGATTTTTGATGTTCTAGACGAAAATCAAATCACACCCAAAACCATCACCTGATCCTTCCCAACCCCCAAAATCGATCAAGACTTCAAAATAGATACTTGACATGTACTAGAAAAAGATACTCCTAATCAAGATCTATCATTATAGATATAGATGAGTCATTTTGGAGCATCCTGAAGGATTTTTGATGTTCTAGACGAAAATCAAATCACACCCAAAACCATCACCTGATCCTTCCCAACCCCCAAAATCGATCAAGACTTCAAAATAGATACTTGACATGTACTAGAAAAAGATACTCCTAATCAAGATCTATCATTATAGATATAGATGAGTCATTTTGGAGCATCCTGAAGGATTTTTGATGTTCTAGACGAAAATCAAATCACACCCAAAACCATCACCTGATCCTTCCCAACCCCCAAAATCGATCAAGACTTCAAAATAGATACTTGACATGTACTAGAAAAAGATACTCCTAATCAAGATCTATCATTATAGATATAGATGAGTCATTTTGGAGCATCCTGAAGGATTTTTGATGTTCTAGACGAAAATCAAATCACACCCAAAACCATCACCTGATCCTTCCCAACCCCCAAAATCGATCAAGACTTCAAAATAGATACTTGACATGTACTAGAAAAAGATACTCCTAATCAAGATCTATCATTATAGATATAGATGAGTCATTTTGGAGCATCCTGAAGGATTTTTGATGTTCTAGACGAAAATCAAATCACACCCAAAACCATCACCTGATCCTTCCCAACCCCCAAAATCGATCAAGACTTCAAAATAGATACTTGACATGTACTAGAAAAAGATACTCCTAATCAAGATCTATCATTATAGATATAGATGAGTCATTTTGGAGCATCCTGAAGGATTTTTGATGTTCTAGACGAAAATCAAATCACACCCAAAACCATCACCTGATCCTTCCCAACCCCCAAAATCGATCAAGACTTCAAAATAGATACTTGACATGTACTAGAAAAAGATACTCCTAATCAAGATCTATCATTATAGATATAGATGAGTCATTTTGGAGCATCCTGAAGGATTTTTGATGTTCTAGACGAAAATCAAATCACACCCAAAACCATCACCTGATCCTTCCCAACCCCCAAAATCGATCAAGACTTCAAAATAGATACTTGACATGTACTAGAAAAAGATACTCCTAATCAAGATCTATCATTATAGATATAGATGAGTCATTTTGGAGCATCCTGAAGGATTTTTGATGTTCTAGACGAAAATCAAATCACACCCAAAACCATCACCTGATCCTTCCCAACCCCCAAAATCGATGAAGACTTCAAAATAGATACTTGACATGTACTAGAAAAAGATACTCCTAATCAAGATCTATCATTATAGATATAGATGAGTCATTTTGGAGCATCCTGAAGGATTTTTGATGTTCTAGACGAAAATCAAATCACACCCAAAACCATCACCTGATCCTTCCCAACCCCCAAAATCGATCAAGACTTCAAAATAGATACTTGACATGTACTAGAAAAAGATACTCCTAATCAAGATCTATCATTATAGATATAGATGAGTCATTTTGGAGCATCCTGAAGGATTTTTGATGTTCTAGACGAAAATCAAATCACACCCAAAACCATCACCTGATCCTTCCCAACCCCCAAAATCGATCAAGACTTCAAAATAGATACTTGACATGTACTAGAAAAAGATACTCCTAATCAAGATCTATCATTATAGATATAGATGAGTCATTTTGGAGCATCCTGAAGGATTTTTGATGTTCTAGACGAAAATCAAATCACACCCAAAACCATCACCTGATCCTTCCCAACCCCCAAAATCGATCAAGACTTCAAAATAGATACTTGACATGTACTAGAAAAAGATACTCCTAATCAAGATCTATCATTATAGATATAGATGAGTCATTTTGGAGCATCCTGAAGGATTTTTGATGTTCTAGACGAAAATCAAATCACACCCAAAACCATCACCTGATCCTTCCCAACCCCCAAAATCGATCAAGACTTCAAAATAGATACTTGACATGTACTAGAAAAAGATACTCCTAATCAAGATCTATCATTATAGATATAGATGAGTCATTTTGGAGCATCCTGAAGGATTTTTGATGTTCTAGACGAAAATCAAATCACACCCAAAACCATCACCTGATCCTTCCCAACCCCCAAAATCGATCAAGACTTCAAAATAGATACTTGACATGTACTAGAAAAAGATACTCCTAATCAAGATCTATCATTATAGATATAGATGAGTCATTTTGGAGCATCCTGAAGGATTTTTGATGTTCTAGACGAAAATCAAATCACACCCAAAACCATCACCTGATCCTTCCCAACCCCCAACATCGATCAAGACTTCAAAATAGATACTTGACATGTACTAGAAAAAGATACTCCTAATCAAGATCTATCATTATAGATATAGATGAGTCATTTTGGAGCATCCTGAAGGATTTTTGATGTTCTAGACGAAAATCAAATCACACCCAAAACCATCACCTGATCCTTCCCAACCCCCAAAATCGATCAAGACTTCAAAATAGGTACTTGACATGTACTAGAAAAAGATACTCCTAATCAAGATCTATCATTATAGATATAGATGAGTCATTTTGGAGCATCCTGAAGGATTTTTGATGTTCTAGACGAAAATCAAATCACACCCAAAACCATCACCTGATCCTTCCCAACCCCCAAAATCGATCAAGACTTCAAAATAGATACTTGACATGTACTAGAAAAAGATACTCCTAATCAAGATCTATCATTATAGATATAGATGAGTCATTTTGGAGCATCCTGAAGGATTTTTGATGTTCTAGACGAAAATCAAATCACACCCAAAACCATCACCTGATCCTTCCCAACCCCCAAAATCGATCAAGACTTCAAAATAGATACTTGACATGTACTAGAAAAAGATACTCCTAATCAAGATCTATCATTATAGATATAGATGAGTCATTTTGGAGCATCCTGAAGGATTTTTGATGTTCTAGACGAAAATCAAATCACACCCAAAACCATCACCTGATCCTTCCCAACCCCCAAAATCGATCAAGACTTCAAAATAGATACTTGACATGTACTAGAAAAAGATACTCCTAATCAAGATCTATCATTATAGATATAGATGAGTCATTTTGGAGCATCCTGAAGGATTTTTGATGTTCTAGACGAAAATCAAAGCACACCCAAAACCATCACCTGATCCTTCCCAACCCCCAAAATCGATCAAGACTTCAAAATAGATACTTGACATGTACTAGAAAAAGATACTCCTAATCAAGATCTATCATTATAGATATAGATGAGTCATTTTGGAGCATCCTGAAGGATTTTTGATGTTCTAGACGAAAATCAAATCACACCCAAAACCATCACCTGATCCTTCCCAACCCCCAAAATCGATCAAGACTTCAAAATAGATACTTGACATGTACTAGAAAAAGATACTCCTAATCAAGATCTATCATTATAGATATAGATGAGTCATTTTGGAGCATCCTGAAGGATTTTTGATGTTCTAGACGAAAATCAAATCACACCCAAAACCATCACCTGATCCTTCCCAACCCCCAAAATCGATCAAGACTTCAAAATAGATACTTGACATGTACTAGAAAAAGATACTCCTAATCAAGATCTATCATTATAGATATAGATGAGTCATTTTGGAGCATCCTGAAGGATTTTTGATGTTCTAGACGAAAATCAAATCACACCCAAAACCATCACCTGATCCTTCCCAACCCCCAAAATCGATCAAGACTTCAAAATAGATACTTGACATGTACTAGAAAAAGATACTCCTAATCAAGATCTATCATTATAGATATAGATGAGTCATTTTGGAGCATCCTGAAGGATTTTTGATGTTCTAGACGAAAATCAAATCACACCCAAAACCATCACCTGATCCTTCCCAACCCCCAAAATCGATCAAGACTTCAAAATAGATACTTGACATGTACTAGAAAAAGATACTCCTAATCAAGATCTATCATTATAGATATAGATGAGTCATTTTGGAGCATCCTGAAGGATTTTTGATGTTCTAGACGAAAATCAAATCACACCCAAAACCATCACCTGATCCTTCCCAACCCCCAAAATCGATCAAGACTTCAAAATAGGTACTTGACATGTACTAGAAAAAGATACTCCTAATCAAGATCTATCATTATAGATATAGATGAGTCATTTTGGAGCATCCTGAAGGATTTTTGATGTTCTAGACGAAAATCAAATCACACCCAAAACCATCACCTGATCCTTCCCAACCCCCAAAATCGATCAAGACTTCAAAATAGATACTTGACATGTACTAGAAAAAGATACTCCTAATCAAGATCTATCATTATAGATATAGATGAGTCATTTTGGAGCATCCTGAAGGATTTTTGATGTTCTAGACGAAAATAAAATCACACCCAAAACCATCACCTGACCCTTCCCAACCCCCAAAATCGATCAAGACTTCAAAATAGATACTTGACATGTACTAGAAAAAGATACTCCTAATCAAGATCTATCATTATAGATATAGATGAGTCATTTCGGAGCATCCTGAAGGATTTTTGATGTTCTAGACGAAAATCAAATCACACCCAAAACCATCACCTGATCCTTCCCAACCCCCAAAATCGATCAAGACTTCAAAATAGATACTTGACATGTACTAGAAAAAGATACTCCTAATCAAGATCTATCATTATAGATATAGATGAGTCATTTTGGAGCATCCTGAAGGATTTTTGATGTTCTAGACGAAAATCAAATCACACCCAAAACCATCACCTGATCCTTCCCAACCCCCAAAATCGATCAAGACTTCAAAATAGATACTTGACATGTACTAGAAAAAGATACTCCTAATCAAGATCTATCATTATAGATATGGATGAGTCATTTTGGAGCATCCTGAAGGATTTTTGGTGTTCTAGACGAAAATCAAATCACACCCAAAACCATCACCTGATCCTTCCCAACCCCCAAAATCGATCAAGACTTCAAAATAGATACTTGACATGTACTAGAAAAAGATACTCCTAATCAAGATCTATAATTATAGATATAGATGAGTCATTTTGGAGCATCCTGAAGGATTTTTGATGTTCTAGACGAAAATCAAATCACACCCAAAACCATCACCTGATCCTTTCCAACCCCCAAAATCGATCAAGACTTCAAAATAGATACTTGACATGTACTAGAAAAAGATACTCCTAATCAAGATCTATCATTATAGATATAGATGAGTCATTTTGGAGCATCCTGAAGGATTTTTGATGTTCTAGACGAAAATCAAATCACACCCAAAACCATCACCTGATCCTTCCCAACCCCCAAAATCGATCAAGACTTCAAAATAGATACTTGACATGTACTAGAAAAAGATACTCCTAATCAAGATCTATCATTATAGATATAGATGAGTCATTTTGGAGCATCCTGAAGGATTTTTGATGTTCTAGACGAAAATCAAATCACACCCAAAACCATCACCTGATCCTTCCCAACCCCCAAAATCGATCAAGACTTCAAAATAGATACTTGACATGTACTAGAAAAAGATACTCCTAATCAAGATCTATCATTATAGATATAGATGAGTCATTTTGGAGCATCCTGAAGGATTTTTGATGTTCTAGACGAAAATCAAATCACACCCAAAACCATCACCTGATCCTTCCCAACCCCCAAAATCGATCAAGACTTCAAAATAGATACTTGACATGTACTAGAAAAAGATACTCCTAATCAAGATCTATCATTATAGATATAGATGAGTCATTTTGGAGCATCCTGAAGGATTTTTGATGTTCTAGACGAAAATCAAATCACACCCAAAACCATCACCTGATCCTTCCCAACCCCCAAAATCGATCAAGACTTCAAAATAGATACTTGACATGTACTAGAAAAAGATACTCCTAATCAAGATCTATCATTATAGATATAGATGAGTCATTTTGGAGCATCCTGAAGGATTTTTGATGTTCTAGACGAAAATCAAATCACACCCAAAACCATCACCTGATCCTTCCCAACCCCCAAAATCGATCAAGACTTCAAAATAGATACTTGACATGTACTAGAAAAAGATACTCCTAATCAAGATCTATCATTATAGATATAGATGAGTCATTTTGGAGCATCCTGAAGGATTTTTGATGTTCTAGACGAAAATCAAATCACACCCAAAACCATCACCTGATCCTTCCCAACCCCCAAAATCGATCAAGACTTCAAAATAGATACTTGACATGTACTAGAAAAAGATACTCCTAATCAAGATCTATCATTATAGATATAGATGAGTCATTTTGGAGCATCCTGAAGGATTTTTGATGTTCTAGACGAAAATCAAATCACACCCAAAACCATCACCTGATCCTTCCCAACCCCCAAAATCGATCAAGACTTCAAAATAGATACTTGACATGTACTAGAAAAAGATACTCCTAATCAAGATCTATCATTATAGATATAGATGAGTCATTTTGGAGCATCCTGAAGGATTTTTGATGTTCTAGACGAAAATCAAATCACACCCAAAACCATCACCTGATCCTTCCCAACCCCCAAAATCGATCAAGACTTCAAAATAGATACTTGACATGTACTAGAAAAAGATACTCCTAATCAAGATCTATCATTATAGATATAGATGAGTCATTTTGGAGCATCCTGAAGGATTTTTGATGTTCTAGACGAAAATCAAATCACACCCAAAACCATCACCTGATCCTTCCCAACCCCCAAAATCGATCAAGACTTCAAAATAGATACTTGACATGTACTAGAAAAAGATACTCCTAATCAAGATCTATCATTATAGATATAGATGAGTCATTTTGGAGCATCCTGAAGGATTTTTGATGTTCTAGACGAAAATCAAATCACACCCAAAACCATCACCTGATCCTTCCCAACCCCCAAAATCGATCAAGACTTCAAAATAGATACTTGACATGTACTAGAAAAAGATACTCCTAATCAAGATCTATAATTATAGATATAGATGAGTCATTTTGGAGCATCCTGAAGGATTTTTGATGTTCTAGACGAAAATCAAATCACACCCAAAACCATCACCTGATCCTTCCCAACCCCCAAAATCGATCAAGACTTCAAAATAGATACTTGACATGTACTAGAAAAAGATACTCCTAATCAAGATCTATCATTATAGATATAGATGAGTCATTTTGGAGCATCCTGAAGGATTTTTGATGTTCTAGACGAAAATCAAATCACACCCAAAACCATCACCTGATCCTTCCCAACCCCCAAAATCGATCAAGACTTCAAAATAGATACTTGACATGTACTAGAAAAAGATACTCCTAATCAAGATCTATCATTATAGATATAGATGAGTCATTTTGGAGCATCCTGAAGGATTTTTGATGTTCTAGACGAAAATCAAATCACACCCAAAACCATCACCTGATCCTTCCCAACCCCCAAAATCGATCAAGACTTCAAAATAGATACTTGACATGTACTAGAAAAAGATACTCCTAATCAAGATCTATCATTATAGATATAGATGAGTCATTTTGGAGCATCCTGAAGGATTTTTGATGTTCTAGACGAAAATCAAATCACACCCAAAACCATCACCTGATCCTTCCCAACCCCCAAAATCGATCAAGACTTCAAAATAGATACTTGACATGTACTAGAAAAAGATACTCCTAATCAAGATCTATCATTATAGATATAGATGAGTCATTTTGGAGCATCCTGAAGGATTTTTGATGTTCTAGACGAAAATCAAATCACACCCAAAACCATCACCTGATCCTTCCCAACCCCCAAAATCGATCAAGACTTCAAAATAGATACTTGACATGTACTAGAAAAAGATACTCCTAATCAAGATCTATCATTATAGATATAGATGAGTCATTTTGGAGCATCCTGAAGGATTTTTGATGTTCTAGACGAAAATCAAATCACACCCAAAACCATCACCTGATCCTTCCCAACCCCCAAAATCGATCAAGACTTCAAAATAGATACTTGACATGTACTAGAAAAAGATACTCCTAATCAAGATCTATCATTATAGATATAGATGAGTCATTTTGGAGCATCCTGAAGGATTTTTGATGTTCTAGACGAAAATCAAATCACACCCAAAACCATCACCTGATCCTTCCCAACCCCCAAAATCGATCAAGACTTCAAAATAGATACTTGACATGTACTAGAAAAAGATACTCCTAATCAAGATCTATCATTATAAATATAGATGAGTCATTTTGGAGCATCCTGAAGGATTTTTGATGTTCTAGACGAAAATCAAATCACACCCAAAACCATCACCTGATCCTTCCCAACCCCCAAAATCGATCAAGACTTCAAAATAGATACTTGACATGTACTAGAAAAAGATACTCCTAATCAAGATCTATCATTATAGATATAGATGAGTCATTTTGGAGCATCCTGAAGGATTTTTGATGTTCTAGACGAAAATCAAATCACACCCAAAACCATCACCTGATCCTTCCCCACCCCCAAAATTGATCAAGACTTCAAAATAGATACTTGACAAGTACTAGAAAAAGATACTCCTAATCAAGATCTATCATTATAGATATAGATGAGTCATTTTGGAGCATCCTGAAGGATTTTTGATGTTCTAGACGAAAATCAAATCACACCCAAAACCATCACCTGATCCTTCCCAACCCCCAAAATCGATCAAGACTTCAAAAAAATACTTGACATGTACTAGAAAAAGATACTCCTAATCAAGATCTATCATTATAGATATAGATGAGTCATTTTGGAGCATCCTGAAGGATTTTTGATGTTCTAGACGAAAATCAAATCACACCCAAAACCATCACCTGATCCTTCCCAACCCCCAAAATCGATCAAGACTTCAAAATAGATACTTGACATGTACTAGAAAAAGATACTCCTAATCAAGATCTATCATTATAGATATAGATGAGTCATTTTGGAGCATCCTGAAGGATTTTTGATGTTCTAGACGAAAATCAAATCACACCCAAAACCATCACCTGACCCTTCCCAACCCCCAAAATCGATCAAGACTTCAAAATAGATACTTGACATGTACTAGAAAAAGATACTCCTAATCAAGATCTATCATTATAGATATAGATGAGTCATTTTGGAGCATCCTGAAGGATTTTTGATGTTCTAGACGAAAATCAAATCACACCCAAAACCATCACCTGATCCTTCCCAACCCCCAAAATCGATCAAGACTTCAAAATAGATACTTGACATGTACTAGAAAAAGATACTCCTAATCAAGATCTATCATTATAGATATAGATGAGTCATTTTGGAGCATCCTGAAGGATTTTTGATGTTCTAGACGAAAATCAAATCACACCCAAAACCATCACCTGATCCTTCCCAACCCCCAAAATCGATCAAGACTTCAAAATAGATACTTGACATGTACTAGAAAAAGATACTCCTAATCAAGATCTATCATTATAGATATAGATGAGTCATTTTGGAGCATCCTGAAGGATTTTTGATGTTCTAGACGAAAATCAAATCACACCCAAAACCATCACCTGATCCTTCCCAACCCCCAAAATCGATCAAGACTTCAAAATAGATACTTGACATGTACTAGAAAAAGATACTCCTAATCAAGATCTATCATTATAGATATAGATGAGTCATTTTGGAGCATCCTGAAGGATTTTTGATGTTCTAGACGAAAATCAAATCACACCCAAAACCATCACCTGATCCTTCCCAACCCCCAAAATCGATCAAGACTTCAAAATAGATACTTGACATGTACTAGAAAAAGATACTCCTAATCAAGATCTATCATTATAGATATAGATGAGTCATTTTGGAGCATCCTGAAGGATTTTTGATGTTCTAGACGAAAATCAAATCACACCCAAAACCATCACCTGATCCTTCCCAACCCCCAAAATCGATCAAGACTTCAAAATAGATACTTGACATGTACTAGAAAAAGATACTCCTAATCAAGATCTATCATTATAGATATAGATGAGTCATTTTGGAGCATCCTGAAGGATTTTTGATGTTCTAGACGAAAATCAAATCACACCCAAAACCATCACCTGATCCTTCCCAACCCCCAAAATCGATCAAGACTTCAAAATAGATACTTGACATGTACTAGAAAAAGATACTCCTAATCAAGATCTATCATTATAGATATAGATGAGTCATTTTGGAGCATCCTGAAGGATTTTTGATGTTCTAGACGAAAATCAAATCACACCCAAAACCATCACCTGATCCTTCCCAACCCCCAAAATCGATCAAGACTTCAAAATAGATACTTGACATGTACTAGAAAAAGATACTCCTAATCAAGATCTATCATTATAGATATAGATGAGTCATTTTGGAGCATCCTGAAGGATTTTTGATGTTCTAGACGAAAATCAAATCACACCCAAAACCATCACCTGATCCTTCCCAACCCCCAAAATCGATCAAGACTTCAAAATAGATACTTGACATGTACTAGAAAAAGATACTCCTAATCAAGATCTATCATTATAGATATAGATGAGTCATTTTGGAGCATCCTGAAGGATTTTTGATGTTCTAGACGAAAATCAAATCACACCCAAAACCATCACCTGATCCTTCCCAACCCCCAAAACCGATCAAGACTTCAAAATAGATACTTGACATGTACTAGAAAAAGATACTCCTAATCAAGATCTATCATTATAGATATAGATGAGTCATTTTGGAGCATCCTGAAGGATTTTTGATGTTCTAGACGAAAATCAAATCACACCCAAAACCATCACCTGATCCTTCCCAACCCCCAAAATCGATCAAGACTTCAAAAAAATACTTGACATGTACTAGAAAAAGATACTCCTAATCAAGATCTATCATTATAGATATAGATGAGTCATTTTGGAGCATCCTGAAGGATTTTTGATGTTCTAGACGAAAATCAAATCACACCCAAAACCATCACCTGATCCTTCCCAACCCCCAAAATCGATCAAGACTTCAAAATAGATACTTGACATGTACTAGAAAAAGATACTCCTAATCAAGATCTATCATTATAGATATAGATGAGTCATTTTGGAGCATCCTGAAGGATTTTTGATGTTCTAGACGAAAATCAAATCACACCCAAAACCATCACCTGATCCTTCCCAACCCCCAAAATCGATCAAGACTTCAAAATAGATACTTGACATGTACTAGAAAAAGATACTCCTAATCAAGATCTATCATTATACATATAGATGAGTCATTTTGGAGCATCCTGAAGGATTTTTGATGTTCTAGACGAAAATCAAATCACACCCAAAACCATCACCTGATCCTTCCCAACCCCCAAAATCGATCAAGACTTCAAAATAGATACTTGACATGTACTAGAAAAAGATACTCCTAATCAAGATCTATCATTATAGATATAGATGAGTCATTTTGGAGCATCCTGAAGGATTTTTGATGTTCTAGACGAAAATCAAATCACACCCAAAACCATCACCTGATCCTTCCCAACCCCCAAAATCGATCAAGACTTCAAAATAGATACTTGACATGTACTAGAAAAAGATACTCCTAATCAAGATCTATAATTATAGATATAGATGAGTCATTTTGGAGCATTTGGAGTGCCGATCTGCATCCCACCCGCAACGCACGCGTCTTGAGAGTCTTGTTCCCATTGCATTGTCTACTTTATGTGCATTTTGTTGTCTGTTAAATCTAATTCAATAACCCAAACCAGTAAAAAAAATTAAAAACAATAAATTAAAAACAATAATAGTCCATCCCTTATATACTTTCTTCTAAATCTATTAAATAAAAATAATTAAAGTGTTCAGTGTTTTTATTACAAAAGGAAAAACAAAAAAAAACAACAAAACAATACCTACCTACCTTCAACATTTCGTATATAATTAATAAATAAGCAATGAAATGGCAAAAGTGATAAACACAGTGTAATGGGTAATCCCTTATCTCCTTTCCCTCCACCCCACACAGGCATATTATCACAATCGATGTAGACATTGCATACGGTTCTTTTTATTGCTATGCAGTGTATATATGGATTGAGTTGGTGTGTCTTCGGATAGATTAGTACATGTGATATCTAGTTAACCAGGGGCGGATCGATATGCAGATTTTCACTAAGGCATAACACTAGTGAAAGTCTGTTATTGAAAAGTTCAAATTGGATTCTAGATATTACATTTACTATAGGTAATTGTCCGAATTTGTTGTTTTACAAGTTTTATACATTAAAATGTTGAGTGAATTCAGGGTGGACTTAAGTAACATTCGTGGTTTAAGAAAGAATTCCTATGCCACATATGTCCACATTGCATCAAACAGGCCAGCTGTTTTGGCATTGAGTGAAACTCAAATAGGTGAAGATTCCGATCATTCGGAATTCAATCTAAATGGGTATAACTTAGTGCCATTATTTTTTCCTCATCATGGACTAGCCGTATATATAAGAAATGATGTTGCATACCAACTCCAGCCACAATATGGTTTGTGCTCTAACACAAACTTTAACTTCATGTGGTTAAAATTCACGGTAAATAAACACATCATCCACACATGTTTTTTATATCGAAGTCCAAATCTGGACAGAAATTCAACTTTTAACGAATTTGATGCTCTGTCTGACTCCATTCAAAGAATTGTTGCCCATTATCCTCACACTGAAATTGTCATTGCGGGCGATTTCAATGTACACAATTCTTCTTGGCTTCGTTATTCTGGTCAGTCAACACCGGAAGGAAGGTATGTTGAGATCTTTGCTGAGTTAAATCAATTAACCCAGCTTGTCGATGAGCCAACTCGAATCCCTGACGTTACAGGTCACTCCGCCAACACCCTAGACTTGTTTCTTACCTCTGACCCTAATAAATACACAATTAGTGTATTACCGCCTCTAGGCACATCAGACCATTGTA
This sequence comes from Eupeodes corollae, assembly GCF_945859685.1. NCBI lineage: Eukaryota > Metazoa > Arthropoda > Insecta > Diptera > Syrphidae > Eupeodes > Eupeodes corollae. The sequence goes on from NW_026605264.1 coordinate 42,242, forward strand.
TCATATCTGCAAAATTCTTATGTCGAAAAAACCCAGTTAAAGAAAAAACTCCTATGAGAACCGTTTGGCAATATGAGAAAGCCAACTGGGACGGTCTCAATGAATTCTTCAGGAACTTTAACTGGTCACTATGCTTCCTCGATAGTGACGTGGATTCCAGCGCAGATATGGTTACAAATTTAATTCTTTGTGGAATGAGAAATTTTATTTTTTAAATCTATCAAACCCAAAGAGAACTCATGGTTTGATTCGAGCTGTAAAGAGGTTATTAGGATCAGAGATGTAAGTTTCCGTTGTTACAAAGCCAACCCGACTGAGGAAAACCGGAATAAGTTCAAACAAGCTAGGAAGACATGTAATGGTCATATTCGTCGAACCAAATTTTTGCTATGATCAGAAATTAAGGCAAAAAAATACTACAATGTCCCAAAGGTAGTAAAAATTTATGGTCATTTGTAAAAAACGTACGAAACACCACGTCATCCTCGGTTCCAACGCTCGTCCACAATGACACTCCCTATGTAAGCTCGATTGATAAAGCCAATTTGCTTGCAGCACAGTTTGCTGTTAATTCGACGCTACCGGAAAGTGTCATGAGTCCTCCTGTTCTTGAGAGCGTAAATGATTCAATGGGACGAATCTTCTTTCGCACTCGTGCAGTTGCAAGAGTACTGAAAGACCTTGACATACACAAATCCGCTGGCCCGGATAGTATCTCCCCAATTGTTCTGAAGAGGTGTTCTTCATCGCTGGCAAAACCACTGCGTAAACTTTTCCATCTTTCCTACTCTACAGGTCTTTTTCCGAGCGGATGGAAAATAGCATTTGTCCAGCCTGTCCCTAAAAAAGGCGAATCCTCCTCTCCCTCTAACTATCGTCCAATAGCACTCACGTCCCTTCTTTCCAAGGTCATGGAAACGCTGATTAATTATCAGCTCAAGAAATATCTCGAAGAACGGAAGCTTCTTAATGACCGACAGTATGGCTTTCGTAGCAATAGGTCCACTGGTGATCTCATGGTCCATCTCACCGAACAGTGGAACAAATCTTTACATCGTTTTGGAGAAAGTAAGATTATTGCACTTGATATTTCAAAAGCATTTGATAGAGTTTGGCACCAAGCTCTCTTATCGAAAATGCGTGCTTTTGGTATTGATGAATCTCTTCTTCGTTGGATTAGAAATTACCTTTCTAACCGTTCAATACAAGTTGTATTGGATGGTTACAAGTCTGAAATTCTTAAAATAAATGCTGGTGTTCCCCAGGGCTCCGTTTTGTCTCCGACACTCTTTCTTATATTCATAAATGATCTTATGTCTGCCACTTCTAATCCATTAACCTGTTTCGCCGACGACAGTACCCTCAGCTTTTCATACTCGTTTATAGATTCACATCCTTGTCCTTCGGATGTGGAACTTCAACGGCAGCGTATGATAAGCTCATTAAATTCTGATCTTGACAGCATTGTACAATGGGGAATCAAAAATCGTGTAGAATTTAATGCTTCGAAAACTCAATGCTGTCTCCTGTCGTTAAAGCGTGACATACCCCCGATGCCACTATCTATGAGTGGCACTTGCATCCAAGAAACTAATCAACTGTCAGTACTTGGTATGTGTATCACAGATCACCTTTTATGGAACGATCATATATTTGATATTGCCAAAAATGCTGCCAGGTGCTTAGGATTTCTCCGACGGTGCAAGAAATTTTTCACCCCTTCTGATCTGGCTGTAATTTACAAAGCCTTCATCCGTCCAAAGCTTGAATATAATTCGCATATCTGGGCAGGTGCCCCCAAAACAAGTTTAAATCTCTTGGATAGAATACAAAAAAGGGCTTTAAAAATGATAGGCGATAGAACTATAATTGAAACATTTACATCGCTAGAACACCGCCGCAATGTTTCATGCCTTTCGTTGTTTTATCGATATTTTTACAAACAATGTTCTGTTGAACTAGCCAGTTGCATTCCACCCCTTAAACAATTCAGCCGTAATACTCGCACTTCCAGGAATGCTCATCAGTTTACCCTTGAGCTCAATTTCGGGCGTACTGTAAGTATAAAGATTCTTTCTTACATCGCACATCGAGAATGTGGAATGCTTTAGCCAACTCTGTTTTTCCCTCCCATTTTGATGTTCAGAACTTTAAGACCAATGTGCACCGGTATCTCCTTTGTAATCCTTCCCTATTTTCCTAATGCTTGCACTGTGTTTAAATATAAACATA
>NW_026605265.1:0-29009 GCF_945859685.1 Eupeodes corollae
GTAATGTTCGATACAGCGTTGAAAAGGTACTCCTTCCTGAGTGCTTGCGATGCTATTGTATCTGAGATACTCGACATCAAAATTTTCAACAAAAAAGTAGTCACAAAATTTAATGTACGATGTACGTGCTTGCGATGCTATTGTATCTGATATACTCGACATCAAAATTTTCAACAAAAAAGTAGTCACAAAATTTAATGTACGATGTACGTGCTTGCGATGCTATTGTATCTGAGATACTCGACATCAAAATTTTCAACAAAAAAGTAGTCACAAAATTTATTGTACGAAGTACGTGCTTGCGATGCTATTATATCTGAGATACTCGACATCAAAATTTTCAACAAAAAAGTAGTCACAAAATTTAATGTTCGATACACCGTTGAAAAGGTACTCCTTCCTACGTGCTTGCGATGCTATTGTATCTGAGATACTCGACATCAAAATTTTCAACAAAAAAGTAGTCACAAAATTTAATGAACGATGTACGCGCTTGCGATGCTATTGTATTTGAGATACTCGACATCAAAATTTTCAACAAAAAAGTAGTCACAAAATTTAATGTACGATGTACGTGCTTGCGATGCTATTGTATCTGAGATACTCGACATCAAAATTTTCAACAAAAAAGTAGTCACAAAATTTATTGTACGAAGTACGTGCTTGCGATGCTATTATATCTGAGATACTCGACATCAAAATTTTCAACAAAAAAGTAGTCACAAAATTTAATGTTCGATACACCGTTGAAAAGGTACTCCTTCCTACGTGCTTGCGATGCTATTGTATCTGAGATACTCGACATCAAAATTTTCAACAAAAAAGTAGTCAAAAAATTTAATGTTCGATACACCGTTGAAAAGGTACTCCTTCCTAGGTGCTTGCGATGCTATTGTATCTGAGATACTCGACATCAAAATTTTCAACAAAAAAGTAGTCACAAAATTTAATGTACGATGTACGTGCTTGCGATGCTATTGTATCTGAGATACTCGACATCAAAATTTTCAACAAAAAAGTAGTCACAAAATTTTATGTATGATGTACGTGCTTGCGATGCTATTGTATCTGAGAGACTCGACATCAAAATTTTCAACCAAAAAGTAGTCACAAAATTTAATGTTCGATACACCGTTGAAAAGGTACTCCTTCCTACGTGCTTGCGATGCTATTGTATCTGAGATACTCTACATCAAAATTTTCAACAAAAAGTAGTCACAAAATTTAATGTACGATGTACGTTCTTGCGATGCTATTGTATCTGAGATACTCAACATCAAAATTTTCAACAAAAAGTAGTCACAAAATTTAATGTACGATGTACGTGTTTGCGATGCTATTGTATCTGAGATACTCGACATCAAATTTCAACAAAAAAGTAGTCACAAAATTTAATGTTCGATACACCGTTGAAAAGGTACTCCTTCCTACGTGCTTGCGATGCTATTGTATCTGAGATACTCGAACATTAAAATTTTCAACAAAAAAGTAGTCACAAAATTTAATGTAAAATGTACGTGCTTGCGATGCTATTGTATCTGAGATACTCGACATCAAAATTTTCAACAAAAAAGTAGTCACAAAATTTAGTGTTCGATACACCCGTTGAAAAGGTACTCCTTCCTACGTGCTTGCGATGCTATTGTATCTGAGATACTCGACATCAATATTTTTAACAAAAAAGTAGTCACAAAATTTAATGTACGATGTACGTGCTTGCGATGCTATTGTATCTGAGATACTCGACATCAAAATTTTTCAACAAAAATTAGTCACAAAATTTAATGTACGATGTACGTGCTTGCGATGCTATTGTATCTGAGATGCTCAACATCAAAATTTTCAACAAAAAAGTAGTCACAAAATTTAATGTTCGATACACCGTTGAAAAGGTACTCCTTCCTACGTGCTTGCGATACTATTGTATCTGAGATACTCGACATCAAAATTTTCAAAAAAAAAAGTAGTCACAAAATTTAATGTACGATGTAAGTGCTTGCGATGCTATTGTATCTGAGATACTCGACATCAAAATTTTCAACAAAAAAGTAGTCACAAAATTTAATGTACGATTTACGTGCTTGCGATGCTATTGTATCTGAGATACTCGACATCAAAATTTTCAACAAAAAAGTAGTCACAAAATTTAATGTTAGATGCACGTGCTTGCGATGCTATTGTATCTGAGATACTCGACATCAAAATTTCAACAAAAAAGTAGTCACAAAATTTAATGTTCGATACACCGTTGAAAAAGTACTCCTTCCTACGTGCTTGCGATGCTATTGTATCTGAGATACTCGACATCAAAATTTTCAACAAAAAAGTAGTCACAAAATTTAATGTAAAATGTACGTGCTTGCGATGCTATATTATCTGAGATACTCGACATCAAAATTTTCAACAAAAAAGTAGTCACAAAATTAAGTGTTCGATACACCGTTGAAAAGGTACTCCTTCCTACGTGCTTGCGATGCTATTGTATCTGAGATACTCGACATCAAAATTTTCAACAAAAAATTAGTCACAAAATTTAATGTACGATGTACGTGCTTGAGATGCTATTGTATCTGAGATACTCGACATCAAAATTTTCAACAAAAAAGTAGTCACAAAATTTAATGTTCGATACACCGTTGAAAAGGTACTCCTTCCTACGTGCTTGCGATGCTATTGTATCTGAGATACTCGACATCAAAATTTTCAACAAAAAAGTAGTCCCAAATTTAATGTTCGATACACCGTTGAAAAGGTACTCCTTTCTACGTGCTTGCGATGCTATTGTATCTGAGATACTCGACATCAAAATTTTCAACAAAAAAGTAGTCACAAAATTTAATTTACGATGTATTGTATCTGAGATACTCGACATCAAAATTTTCAACAAAAAAGTAGTCACAAAATTTAATGTTCGATACACCGTTGAAAAGGTACTCCTTCCTACGTGCTTGCGATGCTATTGTATCTGAGATACTCGACATCAAAATTTTCAAAAAAAAAAAAGTAGTCACAAAATTTAATGTACGATGTACCTGCTTGCGATGCTATTGTATCTGAGATACTCGACATCAAAATTTTCAACAAAAAAGTAGTCACACAATTTAATGTACGATGTACATGCTTGCGATGCTATTGTATCTGAGATACTCGACATCAAAATTTTCAACAAAAAAGTAGTCACAAAATTTAATGCTCGATACACCGTTGAAAAGGTACTCCTTCCTACGTGCTTGCGATGCTATTGTATCTGAGATACTCGACATCAAAATTTTCAACAAAAAAGTAGTCACAAAATTTAATGAACGATGTACGCGCTTGCGATGCTATTTTATCTGAGATACTCGACATCAAAATTTTCAACAAAAAAGTAGTCACAAAATTTAATGTACGAAGTACGTGCTTGCGATGCTATTGTATCTGAGATACTCGACATCAAAATTTTCAACAAAAAAGTAGTCAAAAAATTTAATGTTCGATACACCGTTGAAAAGGTACTCCTTCCTAGGTGCTTGCGATGCTATTGTATCTGAGATACTCGACATCAAAATTTTCAACAAAAAAGTAGTCACAAAATTTAATGTACGATGTACGTGCTTGCGATGCTATTGTATCTGAGATACTCGACATCAAAATTTTCAACAAAAAAGTAGTCACAAAATTTAATGTATGATGTACGTGCTTGCGATGCTATTGTATCTGAGAGACTCGACATCAAAATTTTCAACCAAAAAGTAGTCACAAAATTTAATGTTCGATACACCGTTGAAAAGGTACTCCTTCCTACGTGCTTGCGATGCTATTGTATCTGAGATACTCTACATCAAAATTTTCAACAAAAAAGTAGTCACAAAATTTAATGTACGATGTACGTTCTTGCGATGCTATTGTATCTGAGATACTCAACATCAAAATTTTCAACAAAAAGTAGTCACAAAATTTAATGTACGATGTACGTGTTGCGATGCTATTGTATCTGAGATACTCGACATCAAAATTTCAACAAAAAAGTAGTCACAAAATTTAATGTTCGATACACCGTTGAAAAGGTACTCCTTCCTACGTGCTTGCTATGCTATTGTATCTGAGATACTCGACATCAAAATTTTCAACAAAAAAGTAGTCACACAATTTAATGTACGATGTACATGCTTGCGATGCTATTGTATCTGAGATACTCGACATCAAAATTTTCAACAAAAAAGTAGTCACAAAATTTAATGCTCGATACACCGTTGAAAAGGTACTCCTTCCTACGTGCTTGCGATGCTATTGTATCTGAGATACTCGACATCAAAATTTTCAAAAAAAAAAGTAGTCACAAAATTTAATGTACGATGTGCGTGCTTGCGATGCTATTGTATCTGAGATACTCGACATCAAAATTTTCAACAAAAAAGTAGTCACAAAATTTATTGTACGATGTACGTGCTTGCGATGCTATTGTATCTGAGATACTCGACATCAAAATTTTCAACAAAAAAGTAGTCACAAAATTTAATGTACGATGTACGTGCTTGCGATGCTATTGTATCTGAGATACTCGACATCAAAATTTTCAATAAAAAAGTAGTCACAAAATTTAATGTACGATGTACGTTCTTGCGATGCTATTGTATCTGAGATACTCGACATCAAAATTTTCAGCAAAAAGTAGTCACAAAATTTAATGTACGATGTACGTGCTTGCGAATTTATTGTATCTGAGATACTCGACATCAAAATTTTCAACAAAAAAGTAGTCACAAAATTTAATGTTCGATACACCGTTGAAAAGGTACTCCTTCCTACGTGCTTGCGATGCTATTGTATCTGAGATACTCGACATCAAAATTTTCAACAAAAAAGTAGTCACAAAATTTAATGTTCGATACACCGTTGAAAAGGTATTGTATCTGATATACTCGACATCAAAATTTTCAACAAAAAATTAGTCACACAATTTAATGTACGATGTACGTGCTTGCGATGCTATTGTATCTGAGATACTCGACATCAAAATTTTCAACAAAAAAGTAGTCACAAAATTTAATGTTCGATACACCGTTGAAAAGGTACTCCTTCCTACGTGCTTGCGATGCTATTGTATCTGAGATACTCGACATCAAAATTTTCAACAAAAAATTAGTCACAAAATTTAATGTACGATGTACGTGCTTGCGATACTATTGTATCTGAGATACTCGACATCAAAATTTTCAAAAAAAAAAGTAGTCACAAAATTTAATGTACGATGTACGTGCTTGCGATGCTATTGTATCTGAGATACTCGACATCAAAATTTTCAACAAAAAAGTAGTCACAAAATTTAATGTACGATGGACGTTCTTGCGATGCTATTGTATCTGAGATACTCGACATCAAAATTTTCAAATGTAGTCACAAAATTTAATGTAAGATGCACGTGCTTGCGATGCTATTGTATCTGAGATACTCGACATCAAAATTTCAACAAAAAAGTAGTCACAAAATTTAATGTTCGATACACCGTTGAAAAAGTACTCCTTCCTACGTGCTTGCGATGCTATTGTATCTGAGATACTCGACATCAAAATTTTCAACAAAAAAGTAGTCACAAAATTTAATGTAAAATGTACGTGCTTGCGATGCTATATTATCTGAGATACTCGACATCAAAATTTTCAACAAAAAAGTAGTCACAAAATTTAGTGTTCGATACACCGTTGAAAAGGTACTCCTTCCTACGTGCTTGCGATGCTATTGTATCTGAGATACTCGACATCAAAATTTTCAACAAAAAATTAGTCACAAAATTTAATGTACGATGTACGTGCTTGCGATGCTATTGTATCTGAGATACTCGACATCAAAATTTTCAACAAAAAAGTAGTCACAAAATTTAATGTTCGATACACCGTTGAAAAGGTACTCCTTCCTACGTGCTTGCGATGCTATTGTATCTGAGATACTCGACATCAAAATTTTCAACAAAAAAGTAGTCCCAAATTTAATGTTCGATACACCGTTGAAAAGGTACTCCTTTCTACGTGCTTGCGAAGCTATTGTATCTGAGATACTCGACATCAAAATTTTCAACAAAAAAGTAGTCACAAAATTTAATTTACGATGTATTGTATCTGAGATACTCGACATCAAATTTTCAACAAAAATTAGTCACAAAATTTAATGTTCGATACACCGTTGAAAAGGTACTCCTTCCTACGTGCTTGCGATGCTATTGTATCTGAGATACTCGACATCAAAATTTTCAACAAAAAAGTAGTCACACAATTTAATGTACGATGTACATGCTTGCGATGCTATTGTATCTGAGATACTCGACATCAATATTTTCAACAAAAAAGTAGTCACAAAATTTAATGCTCGATACACCGTTGAAAAGGTACTCCTTCCTACGTGCTTGCGATGCTATTGTATCTGAGATACTCGACATCAAAATTTTCAAAAAAAAAAGTAGTCACAAAATTTAATGTACGATGTGCGTGCTTGCGATGCTATTGTATCTGAGATACTCGACATCAAAATTTTCAACAAAAAAGTAGTCACAAAATTTATTGTACGATGTACGTGCTTGCGATGCTATTGTATCTGAGATACTCGACATCAAAATTTTCAACAAAAAAGTAGTCACAAAATTTAATGTACGATGTACGTGCTTGCGATGCTATTGTATCTGAGATACTCGACATCAAAATTTTCAATAAAAAAGTAGTCACAAAATTTAATGTACGATGTACGTTCTTGCGATGCTATTGTATCTGAGATACTCGACATCAAAATTTTCAGCAAAAAGTAGTCACAAAATTTAATGTACGATGTACGTGCTTGCGAATTTATTGTATCTGAGATACTCGACATCAAAATTTTCAACCAAAAAGTAGTCACAAAAGTTAATGTACGATATACGTGCTTGCGATGCTATTGTAGCTGAGATACTCGACATCAAAATTTTCAACAAAAAAGTAGCCACAAAATTTAATGTACGATGTACGTGCTTGCGATGCTATTGTATCTGAGATACTCGACATCAAAATTTTCAACAAAAGAGTAGTCACAAAATTTAATGTACGATGTACGTGCTTGCGATGCTATTGTATCTTAGATTCTCGACATCAAAATTTTCAACAAAAAAGTAGTCACAAAATTTAATGTACGATGTACGTTCTTGCGATGCTATTGTATCTGAGATACTCGACATCAAAATTTTCAGCAAAAAGTAGTCACAAAATTTAATGTACGATGTACGTGCTTGCGATGCTATTGTATCTGAGATACTCGACATCAAAATTTTCAACCAAAAAGTAGTCACAAAAGTTAATGTACGATATACGTGCTTGCGATGCTATTGTATCTGAGATACTCGACATCAAAATTTTCAACAAAAAAGTAGTCACAAAATTTAATATACGATGTACGTGCTTGCGATGCTATTGTATCTGAGATACTCGACATCAAAATTTTCAACAAAAGAGTAGTCACAAAATTTAATGTACGATGTACGTGCTTGCGATGCTATTGTATCTGAGATACTCGACATCAAAATTTTCAACAAAAAAGTAGTCACAAAATTTAATGTACGATGTACGTTCTTGCGATGCTATTGTATCTGAGATACTCGACATCAAAATTTTCAGCAAAAAGTAGTCACAAAATTTAATGTACGATGTACGTGCTTGCGATGCTATTGTATCTGAGATACTCGACATCAAAATTTTCAACAAAAAAGTAGTCACAAAATTTAATGTACGATGTACGTGCTTGCGATGCTATTGTATCTGAGATACTCGACATCAAAATTTTCAAAAAAAAAAGTAGTCACAAAATTTAATGTACGATGTACGTGCTTGCGATGCTATTGTATCTGAGATACTGGACATCAAAATTTTCAACAAAAAAGTAGTCACACAATTTAATATACGATGTACGTGCTTGCGATGCTATTGTATCTGAGATACTCGACATCAAAATTTTCAACAAAAAAGTAGTCACACAATTTAATGTACGATGTACGTGCTTGCGATGCTATTGTATCTGAGATACTCGACATCAAAATTTTCAACAAAAAAGTAGTCACAAAATTTAATGTTCGATACACCGTTGAAAGGTACTCCTTCCTACGTGCTTGCGATGCTATTGTATCTGAGATACTCGACATCAAAATTTTCAACCAAAAAGTAGTCACAAAAGTTAATGTACGATATACGTGCTTGCGATGCTATTGTATCTGAGATACTCGACATCAAAATTTTCAACAAAAATTAGCCACAAAATTTAATGTACGATGTACGTGCTTGCGATGCTATTGTATCTGAGATACTCGACATCAAAATTTTCAACAAAAGAGTAGTCACAAAATTTAATGTACGATGTACGTGCTTGCGATGCTATTGTATCTTAGATACTCGACATCAAAATTTTCAACAAAAAAGTAGTCACACAATTTAATGTACGATGTACGTTCTTGCGATGCTATTGTATCTGAGATACTCGACATCAAAATTTTCAGCAAAAAGTAGTCACAAAATTTAATGTACGATGTACGTGCTTGCGATGCTATTGTATCTGAGATACTCGACATCAAAATTTTCAACAAAAGAGTAGTCACAAAATTTAATGTACGATGTACGTGCTTGCGATGCTATTGTATCTGAGATACTCGACATCAAAATTTTCAACAAAAAAGTAGTCACAAAATTTAATGTACGATGTACGTTCTTGCGATGCTATTGTATCTGAGATACTCGACATCAAAATTTTCAGCAAAAAGTAGTCACAAAATTTAATGTACGATGTACGTGCTTGCGATGCTATTGTATCTGAGATACTCGACATCAAAATTTTCAACAAAAGAGTAGTCACAAAATTTAATGTACGATGTACGTGCTTGCGATGCTATTGTATCTGAGATACTCGACATCAAAATTTTCAACAAAAAAGTAGTCACAAAATTTAATGTACGATGTACGTTCTTGCGATGCTATTGTATCTGAGATACTCGACATCAAAATTTTCAGCAAAAAGTAGTCACAAAATTTAATGTACGATGTACGTGCTTGCGACGCTATTGTATCTGAGATACTCGACACCAAAATTTTCAACAAAAAAGTAGTCACAAAATTTAATGTACGATGTACGTGCTTGCGATGCTATTGTATCTGAGATACTCGACATCAAAATTTTCAACAAAAAAGTAGTCACAAAATTTAGTGTTCGATACACCGTTGAAAAGGTACTCCTTCCTACGTGCTTGCGATGCTATTGTATCTGAGATACTCGACATCAAAATTTTCAACAAAAAAGTAGTCACAAAATTTAGTGTTCGATACACCGTTGAAAAGGTACTCCTTCCTACGTGCTTGCGATGCTATTGTATCTGAGATACTCGACATCAATATTTTTAACAAAAAAGTAGTCACAAAATTTAATTTACGATGTACGTGCTTGCGATGCTATTGTATCTGAGATACTCGACATCAAAATTTTCAACAAAAAATTAGTCACAAAATTTAATGTACTATGTACGTGCTTGCGATGCTATTGTATCTGAGATACTCGACATCAAAATTTTCAACAAAAAAGTAGTCACAAAATTTAATGTACGAAGTACGTGCTTGCGATGCTATTGTATCTGAGATACTCGACATCAAAATTTTCAACAAAAAAGTAGTCACAAAATTTAATTTACGATGTACGTGCTTGCGATGCTATTGTATCTGAGATACTCGACATCAAAATTTTCAACAAAAAAGTAGTCACAAAATTTAATGTTCGATACACCGTTGAAAAGGTACTCCTTCCTACGTGCTTGCGATGCTATTGTATCTGAGATACTCGACATCAATATTTTTAACAAAAAAGTAGTCACAAAATTTAATTTACGATGTACGTGCTTGCGATGCTATTGTATCTGAGATACTCGACATCAAAATTTTTAACAAAAAATTAGTCACAAAATTTAATGTACTATGTACGTGCTTGCGATGCTATTGTATCTGAGATACTCGACATCAAAATTTTCAACAAAAAAGTAGTCACAAAATTTAATGTACGAAGTACGTGCTTGCGATGCTATTGTATCTGAGATACTCGACATCAAAATTTTCAACAAAAAAGTAGTCACAAAATTTAATTTACGATGTACGTGCTTGCGATGCTATTGTATCTGAGATACTCGACATCAAAATTTTCAACAAAAAAGTAGTCACAAAATTTAATGTTCGATACACCGTTGGAAAGGTACTCCTTCCTACGTGCTTGCGATGCTATTGTATCTGAGATACTCGACATCAAAATTTTCAAAAAAAAAAAGTAGTCACAAAACTTAATGTACGATGTACGTGCTTGCCATGCTATTGTATCTGAGATACTCGACATCAAAATTTTCAACAAAAAAGTAGTCACACAATTTAATATACGATGTACGTGCTTGCGATGCTATTGTATCTGAGATACTCGACATCAAAATTTTCAACAAAAAAGTAGTCACAAAATTTAATGTACGATGTACGTTCTTGCGATGCTATTGTATCTGAGATACTCGACATCAAAATTTTCAGCAAAAAGTAGTCACAAAATTTAATGTACGATGTACGTGCTTGCGATGCTATTGTATCTGAGATACTCGACATCAAAATTTTCAACAAAAAAGTAGTCACAAAATTTAATGTACGATGTACGTGCTTGCGATGCTATTGTATCTGAGATACTCGACATCAAAATTTTCAAAAAAAAAAGTAGTCACAAAATTTAATGTACGATGTACGTGCTTGCCATGCTATTGTATCTGAGATACTGGACATCAAAATTTTCAACAAAAAAGTAGTCACACAATTTAATATACGATGTACGTGCTTGCGAGATTGTTGTATCTGCGATTGTATCTGAGATACTCGACATCAAAATTTTCAATAAAAAGTAGTCACAAAATTTAATGTACGATGTACGTGCTTGCGATGCTATTGTATCTGAGATACTCGACATCAAAATTTTCAACAAAAAAGTAGTCACAAAATTTAATGTTCGATACAACGTTGAAAAGGTACTCCTTCCTACGTGCTTTCGATGCTATTGTATCTGTGATACTCGACATCAAAATTTTCAACAAAAAAGTAGTCACACAATTTAATGTACGATGAACGTGCTTGCGATGCTATTGTATCTGAGATACTCGACATCAAAATTTTCAACAAAAAAGTAGTCACAAAATTTAATGTACGAAGTACGTGCTTGCGATGCTATTGTATCTGAGATACTCGACATCAAAATTTTCAACAAAAAAGTAGTCACAAAATTTAATTTACGATGTACGTGCTTGCGATGCTATTGTATCTGAGATACTCGACATCAAAATTTTCAACAAAAAAGTAGTCACAAAATTTAATGTTCGATACACCGTTGGAAAGGTACTCCTTCCTACGTGCTTGCGATGCTATTGTATCTGAGATACTCGACATCAAAATTTTCAAAAAAAAAAAGTAGTCACAAAATTTAATGTACGATGTACGTGCTTGCCATGCTATTGTATCTGAGATACTCGACATCAAAATTTTCAACAAAAAAGTAGTCACACAATTTAATATACGATGTACGTGCTTGCGATGCTATTGTATCTGAGATACTCGACATCAAAATTTTCAACAAAAAAGTAGTCACAAAATTTAATGTACGATGTACGTTCTTGCGATGCTATTGTATCTGAGATACTCGACATCGAAATTTTCAGCAAAAAGTAGTCACAAAATTTAATGTACGATGTACGTGCTTGCGATGCTATTGTATCTGAGATACTCGACATCAAAATTTTCAACAAAAAAGTAGTCACAAAATTTAATGTACGATGTACGTGCTTGCGATGCTATTGTATCTGAGATACTCGACATCAAAATTTTCAAAAAAAAAAGTAGTCACAAAATTTAATGTACGATGTACGTGCTTGCCATGCTATTGTATCTGAGATACTGGACATCAAAATTTTCAACAAAAAAGTAGTCACACAATTTAATATACGATGTACGTGCTTGCGAGATTGTTGTATCTGCGATTGTATCTGAGATACTCGACATCAAAATTTTCAATAAAAAGTAGTCACAAAATTTAATGTACGATGTACGTGCTTGCGATGCTATTGTATCTGAGATACTCGACATCAAAATTTTCAACAAAAAAGTAGTCAAAAAATTTAATGTTCGATACACCGTTGAAAAGGTACTCCTTCCTACGTGCTTGCGATGCTATTGTATCTGAGATACTCGACATCAAAATTTTCAACAAAAAAGTAGTCACAAAATTTAATGTACGATGTACGTGCTTGCGATGCTATTGTATCTGAGATACTCGACATCAAAATTTTCAACAAAAAAGGAGTCACAAAATTAAATTATCGATACACCGTTGAAAAGGTACTCCTTCCTACGTGCTTGCGATGCTATTGTATCTGAGATACTCGACATCAATATTTTTAACAAAAAAGTAGTCACAAAATTTAATTTACGATGTACGTGCTTGCGATGCTATTGTATCTGAGATACTCGACATCAAAATTTTTAACAAAAAAGTAGTCACAAAATTTAATTTACGATGTACGTGCTTGCGATGCTATTGTATCTGATATACTCGACATCAAAATTTTCAACAAAAAAGTAGTCACAAAATTTAATGTTCGATACACCGTTGGAAAGGTACTCCTTCCTACGTGCTTGCGATGCTATTGTATCTGAGATACTCGACATCAAAATTTTCAAAAAAAAAAAGTAGTCACAAAATTTAATGTACGATGTACGTGCTTGCCATGCTATTGTATCTGAGATACTCGACATCAAAATTTTCAACAAAAAAGTAGTCACACAATTTAATATACGATGTACGTGCTTGCGATGCTATTGTATCTGAGATACTCGACATCAAAATTTTCAACAAAAAAGTAGTCACACAATTTAATGTACGATGTACGTGCTTGCGATGCTATTGTATCTGAGATACTCGACATCAAAATTTTCAACCAAAAAGTAGTCACAAAAGTTAATGTACGATATACGTGCTTGCGATGCTATTGTATCTGAGATACTCGACATCAAAATTTTCAACAAAAAAGTAGTCACAAAATTTAATGTACGATGTACGTGCTTGCGATGCTATTGTATCTGAGATACTCGACATCAAAATTTTCAACAAAAAAGTAGTCACAAAATTTAATGTACGATGTACGTGCTTGCGATGCTATTGTATCTTAGATACTCGACATCAAAATTTTCAAAAAAAAAGTAGTCACAAAATTTAATGTACGATGTACGTTCTTGCGATGCTATTGTATCTGAGATACTCGACATCAAAATTTTCAGCAAAAAGTAGTCACAAAATTTAATGTACGATGTACGTGCTTGCGATGCTATTGTATCTGAGATACTCGATATCAAAATTTTCAACAAAAAAGTAGTCACAAAATTTAATGTACGATGTACGTGCTTGCGATGCTATTGTATCTGAGATACTTGACATCAAAATTTTCAAAAAAAAAGTAGTCACAAAATTTAATGTACGATGTACGTGCTTGCCATGCTATTGTATCTGAGATACTGGACATCAAAATTTTCAACAAAAAAGTAGTCACACAATTTAATATACGATGTACGTGCTTGCGATGCTATTGTATCTGAGATACTCGACATCAAAATTTTCAACAAAAAAGTAGTCACACAATTTAATGTACGATGTACGTGCTTGCGATGCTATTGTATCTGAGATACTCGACATCAAAATTTTCAACAAAAAAGTAGTCACAAAATTTAATGTACGATGTACGTGCTTGCGATGCTATTGTATCTGAGATACTCGACATCAAAATTTTCAAAAAAAAAAGTAGTCACAAAATTTAATGTACGATGTACGTGCTTGCCATGCTATTGTATCTGAGATACTGGACATCAAAATTTTCAACAAAAAAGTAGTCACACAATTTAATATACGATGTACGTGCTTGCGAGATTGTTGTATCTGCGATTGTATCTGAGATACTCGACATCAAAATTTTCAATAAAAAGTAGTCACAAAATTTAATGTACGATGTACGTGCTTGCGATGCTATTGTATCTGAGATACTCGACATCAAAATTTTCAACAAAAAAGTAGTCAAAAAATTTAATGTTCGATACACCGTTGAAAAGGTACTCCTTCCTACGTGCTTGCGATGCTATTGTATCTGAGATACTCGACATCAAAATTTTCAACAAAAAAGTAGTCACAAAATTTAATGTACGATGTACGTGCTTGCGATGCTATTGTATCTGAGATACTCGACATCAAAATTTTCAACAAAAAAGTAGTCACAAAATTAAATTATCGATACACCGTTGAAAAGGTACTCCTTCCTACGTGCTTGCGATGCTATTGTATCTGAGATACTCAACATCAAAATTTTCAACAAAAAAGTAGTCACAAAATTTAATGTACGATGTACGTGCTTGCGATGCTATTGTAGCTGAGATACTCGACATCAAAATTTTCAACAAAAAAGTAATCACAAAATTTAATGTTCGATACAACGTTGAAAAGGTACTCCTTCGACATCAAAATTTTCAACAAAAAAGTAGTCACACAATTTAATGTACGATGTACGTGCTTGCGATGCTATTGTATCTGAGACAATTTAATGTTCGATACACCGTTGGAAAGGTACTCCTTCCTACGTGCTTGCGATGCTATTGTATCTGAGATACTCGACATCAAAATTTTCAACCAAAAAGTAGTCACAAAAGTTAATGTACGATATACGTGCTTGCGATGCTATTGTATCTGAGATACTCGACATCAAAATTTTCAACAAAAAAGTAGCCACAAAATTTAATGTACGATGTACGTGCTTGCGATGCTATTGTATCTGAGATACTCGACATCAAAATTTTCAACAAAAGAGTAGTCACAAAATTTAATGTACGATGTACGTGCTTGCGATGCTATTGTATCTGAGATACTCGACATCAAAATTTTCAACAAAAAAGTAGTCACAAAATTTAATGTACGATGTACGTGCTTGCGATGCTATTGTATCTGAGATACTCGACATCAAAATTTTCAACAAAAAAGTAGTCACAAAATTTAATGTACGATGTACGTGCTTGCGATGCTATTGTATCTGAGATACTCGACATCAAAATTTTCAACAAAAAAGTAGTCACAAAATTTAATGTACGATGTACGTGCTTGCGATGCTATTGTATCTGAGATACTCGACATCAAAATTTTCAACAAAAAAGTAGTCACAAAATTTAGTGTTCGATACACCGTTGAAAAGGTACTCCTTCCTACGTGCTTGCGATGCTATTGTATCTGAGATACTCGACATCAAAATTTTCAACAAAAAAGTAGTCACAAAATTTAGTGTTCGATACACCGTTGAAAAGGTACTCATTCCTACGTGCTTGCGATGCTATTGTATCTGAGATACTCGACATCAATATTTTTAACAAAAAAGTAGTCACAAAATTTAATTTACGATGTACGTGCTTGCGATGCTATTGTATCTGAGATACTCGACATCAAAATTTTCAACAAAAAATTAGTCACAAAATTTAATGTACGATGTACGTGCTTGCGATGCTATTGTATCTGAGATACTCGACATCAAAATTTTCAACAAAAAAGTAGTCACAAAATTTAATGTTCGATACAACGTTGAAAAGGTACTCCTTCCTACGTGCTTTCGATGCTATTGTATCTGAGATACTCGACATCAAAATTTTCAACAAAAAAGTAGTCACACAATTTAATGTACGATGAACGTGCTTGCGATGCTATTGTATCTGAGATACTCGACATCAAAATTTTCAACAAAAAAGTAGTCACAAAATTTAATGTACGAAGTACGTGCTTGCGATGCTATTGTATCTGAGATACTCGACATCAAAATTTTTAACAAAAAAGGAGTCACAAAATTTAATTTACGATGTACGTGCTTGCGATGCTATTGTATCTGATATACTCGACATCAAAATTTTCAACAAAAAAGTAGTCACAAAATTAAATGTTCGATACACCGTTGGAAAGGTACTCCTTCCTACGTGCTTGCGATGCTATTGTATCTGAGATACTCGACATCAAAATTTTCAAAAAAAAAAGTAGTCACAAAATTTAATGTACGATGTACGTGCTTGCCATGCTATTGTATCTGAGATACTCGACATCAAAATTTTCAACAAAAAAGTAGTCACACAATTTAATATACGATGTACGTGCTTGCGATGCTATTGTATCTGAGATACTCGACATCAAAATTTTCAACAAAAAAGTAGTCACACAATTTAATGTACGATGTACGTGCTTGCGATGCTATTGTATCTGAGATACTCGACATCAAAATTTTCAACCAAAAAGTAGTCACAAAAGTTAATGTACGATATACGTGCTTGCGATGCTATTGTATCTGAGATACTCGACATCAAAATTTTCAACAAAAAAGTAGTCACAAAATTTAATGTACGATGTACGTGCTTGCGATGCTATTGTATCTGAGATACTCGACATCAAAATTTTCAACAAAAAAGTAGTCACAAAATTTAATGTACGATGTACGTGCTTGCGATGCTATTGTATCTTAGATACTCGACATCAAAATTTTCAAAAAAAAAGTAGTCACAAAATTTAATGTACGATGTACGTTCTTGCGATGCTATTGTATCTGAGATACTCGACATCAAAATTTTCAGCAAAAAGTAGTCACAAAATTTAATGTACGATGTACGTGCTTGCGATGCTATTGTATCTGAGATACTCGACATCAAAATTTTCAACAAAAAAGTAGTCACAAAATTTAATGTACGATGTACGTGCTTGCGATGCTATTGTATCTGAGATACTTGACATCAAAATTTTCAAAAAAAAAGTAGTCACAAAATTTAATGTACGATGTACGTGCTTGCCATGCTATTGTATCTGAGATACTGGACATCAAAATTTTCAACAAAAAAGTAGTCACACAATTTAATATACGATGTACGTGCTTGCGATGCTATTGTATCTGAGATACTCGACATCAAAATTTTCAACAAAAAAGTAGTCACACAATTTAATGTACGATGTACGTGCTTGCGATGCTATTGTATCTGAGATACTCGACATCAAAATTTTCAACAAAAAAGTAGTCACAAAATTTAATGTTCGATACACCGTTGAAAGGTACTCCTTCCTACGTGCTTGCGATGCTATTGTATCTGAGATACTCGACATCAAAATTTTCAACCAAAAAGTAGTCACAAAAGTTAATGTACGATATACGTGCTTGCGATGCTATTGTAGCTGAGATACTCGACATCAAAATTTTCAACAAAAAAGTAGCCACAAAATTTAATGTACGATGTACGTGCTTGCGATGCTATTGTATCTGAGATACACGACATCAAAATTTTCAACAAAAGAGTAGTCACAAAATTTAATGTACGATGTACGTGCTTGCGATGCTATTGTATCTTAGATTCTCGACATCAAAATTTTCAACAAAAAAGTAGTCACAAAATTTAATGTACGATGTACGTTCTTGCGATGCTATTGTATCTGAGATACTCGACATCAAAATTTTCAGCAAAAAGTAGTCACAAAATTTAATGTACGATGTACGTGCTTGCGATGCTATTGTATCTGAGATACTCGACATCAAAATTTTCAACCAAAAAGTAGTCACAAAAGTTAATGTACGATATACGTGCTTGCGATGCTATTGTATCTGAGATACTCGACATCAAAATTTTCAACAAAAAAGTAGTCACAAAATTTAATATACGATGTACGTGCTTGCGATGCTATTGTATCTGAGATACTCGACATCAAAATTTTCAACAAAAGAGTAGTCACAAAATTTAATGTACGATGTACGTGCTTGCGATGCTATTGTATCTGAGATACTCGACATCAAAATTTTCAACAAAAAAGTAGTCACAAAATTTAATGTACGATGTACGTTCTTGCGATGCTATTGTATCTGAGATACTCGACATCAAAATTTTCAGCAAAAAGTAGTCACAAAATTTAATGTACGATGTACGTGCTTGCGATGCTATTGTATCTGAGATACTCGACATCAAAATTTTCAACAAAAAAGTAGTCACAAAATTTAATGTACGATGTACGTGCTTGCGATGCTATTGTATCTGAGATACTCGACATCAAAATTTTCAAAAAAAAAAGTAGTCACAAAATTTAATGTACGATGTACGTGCTTGCGATGCTATTGTATCTGAGATACTGGACATCAAAATTTTCAACAAAAAAGTAGTCACACAATTTAATATACGATGTACGTGCTTGCGATGCTATTGTATCTGAGATACTCGACATCAAAATTTTCAACAAAAAAGTAGTCACACAATTTAATGTACGATGTACGTGCTTGCGATGCTATTGTATCTGAGATACTCGACATCAAAATTTTCAACAAAAAAGTAGTCACAAAATTTAATGTTCGATACACCGTTGAAAGGTACTCCTTCCTACGTGCTTGCGATGCTATTGTATCTGAGATACTCGACATCAAAATTTTCAACCAAAAAGTAGTCACAAAAGTTAATGTACGATATACGTGCTTGCGATGCTATTGTATCTGAGATACTCGACATCAAAATTTTCAACAAAAATTAGCCACAAAATTTAATGTACGATGTACGTGCTTGCGATGCTATTGTATCTGAGATACTCGACATCAAAATTTTCAACAAAAGAGTAGTCACAAAATTTAATGTACGATGTACGTGCTTGCGATGCTATTGTATCTTAGATACTCGACATCAAAATTTTCAACAAAAAAGTAGTCACACAATTTAATGTACGATGTACGTTCTTGCGATGCTATTGTATCTGAGATACTCGACATCAAAATTTTCAGCAAAAAGTAGTCACAAAATTTAATGTACGATGTACGTGCTTGCGATGCTATTGTATCTGAGATACTCGACATCAAAATTTTCAACAAAAAAGTAGTCACAAAATTTAATGTACGATGTACGTGCTTGCGATGCTATTGTATCTGAGATACTCGACATCAAAATTTTCAACAAAAAAGTAGTCACAAAATTTAGTGTTCGATACACCGTTGAAAAGGTACTCCTTCCTACGTGCTTGCGATGCTATTGTATCTGAGATACTCGACATCAATATTTTTAACAAAAAAGTAGTCACAAAATTTAATGTACGATGTACGTGCTTGCGATGCTATTGTTTCTGAGATACTCGACATCAAAATTTTCAACAAAAAATTAGTCACAAAATTTAATGTACGATGTACGTGCTTGCGATGCTATTTTATCTGAGATACTCGACATCAAAATTTTCAACAAAAAAGTAGTCAAAAAATTTAATGTTCGGTACACCATTGAAAAGGTACTCCCTCCTACGTGCTTGCGATGCTATTGCATCTAAGATACTCGACATCAAAATTTTCAACAAAAAAGTAGTCACAAAATTTAATGTACGATGTACGTGCTTGCGATGCTATTGTATCTGAGATACTCGACATCAAAATTTTCAATAAAAAAGTAGTCACAAAATTTAATGTACGATGTACGTGCTTGCAATGCTATTGTATCTGAGATACTCGACATCAAAATTTTCAACAAAAAAGTAGTCACAAAATTTAATGTAAGATGTACGTGCTTGCGATGCTATTGTATCTGAGATACTCGACATCAAAATTTTCAACAAAAAAGTAGTCACAAAATTTAATGTACGATGTACGTGCTTGCTATGCTATTGTATCTGAGATACTCGACATCAAAATATTCAACAAAAAAGTAGTCACAAAATTTAATGTACGAAGTACGTGCTTGCGATGCTATTATATCTGAGATACTCGACATCAAAATTTTCATCAAAAAAGTAGTCACAAAATTTAATGTTCGATACACCGTTGAAAAGGTACTTCTTCCTACGTGCTTGCGATTCTATTGTATCTGAGATACTCGACATCAAAATTTTCAACAAAAAAGTAGTCACACAATTTAATGTACGATGTACGTGCCTGCGATGCTATTGTATCTGAAATACTCGACATCAAAATTTTCAACAAAAAAGTAGTCACAAAATTTAATGTTCGATACACCGTTGAAAAGGTACTCCTTCCTACGTGCTTGCGATGCTATTGTATCTGAGATACTCGACATCAAAATTTTCAACAAAAAAGTAGTCACACAATTTAATGTACGATGTACGTGCTTGCGATGCTATTGTATCTGAGATACTCGACATCAAAATTTTCAAAAAAAAAGTAGTCAAAAAATTTAATGTTCGGTACACCGTTGAAAAGGTACTCCTTCCTACGTGCTTGCGATGCTATTGTATCTGAGATACTCGACATCAAAATTTTCAACAAAAAAGTAGTCACAAAATTTAATTTACGATGTACGTGCTTGCGATGCTATTGTATCTGAGATACTCGACATCAAAATTTTCAACAAAAAAGTAGTCACAAAATTTAATGTACAAAGTACGTGCTTGCGATGCTATTGTATCTGAGATACTCGAAATCAAAATTTTCCAACAAAAAAGTAGGCACAAAATTTAATGTTCGATACACCGTTGAAAAGGTACTTCTTCCTACGTGCTTGCGATTCTATTGTATCTGAGATACTCGACATCAAAATTTTCAACAAAAAAGTAGTCACACAATTTAATGTACGATGTACGTGCTTGCGATGCTATTGTATCTGAGATACTCGACATCAAAATTTTCAAAAAAAAGTAGTCACAAAATTTAATGTTCGATACACCGTTGAAAAGGTACTCCTTCCTACGTGCTTGCGATGCTATTGTATCTGAGATACTCGACATCAAAATTTTCAACAAAAAAGTAGTCACAAAATTTAATGTACGATGTACGTGCTTGCGATGCTATTGTATCTGAGATACTCGACATCAAAATTTTCAACAAAAAATTAGTCACAAAATTTAATGTACGATGTACGTGCTTGCGATGCTATTGTATCTGAGAGACTCGACATCAAAATTGTCAACCAAAAAGTAGTCACAAAATTTAATGTTCGATACACCGTTGAAAAGGTACTCCTTCCTACGTGCTTGCGATGCTATTGTATCTGAGATACTCGACATCAAAATTTTCAACAAAAAAGTAGTCACAAAATTTAATTTACGATGTACGTGCTTGCGATGCTATTGTATCTGAGATACTCGACATCAAAATTTTCAACAAAAAAGTAGTCACAAAATTTAATGTACGTGGTACGTGCTTGCGATGCTATTGTATCTGAGATACTCGACATCAAAATTTTCAACAAAAAAGTAGTCACAAAATTTAATGTACGATGTACGTGCTTGCGATGCTATTGTATCTGAGATACTCGACATAAAAATTTTCAACAAAAGTAGTCAAAAATATTTATGTTCGATACACCGTTGAAAAGGTACTCCTTCCTACGTGCTTGCGATGCTATTGTATCTGAGATACTCGACATCAAAATTTTCAACAAAAAAGTAGTCACAAAATTTAATGTACAATGTACGTGCTTGCGATTCTATTGTATCTGAGATACTCGACATCAAAATTTTCAACAAAAAAGTAGTCACAAAACTTAATGTACGATGTACGTGCTTGCGATGCTATTGTATCTGAGATACTCGACATCAAAATTTTCAACAAAAAAGTAGTCACAAAATTTAATGTACGATGTACGTGCTTGCGATGCTATTGTATCTGAGATACTCGACATCAAAATTTTCAACAAAAAAGTAGTCACAAAAATTTAATGTACTATACACCGTTGAAAAGGTACTCCTTCCTACGTGCTTGCGATGCTATTGTATCTGAGATACTCGACATCAAATTTTCAGCAAAAAGTAGTCACAAAATTTAATGTACGATGTACGTGCTTGCGATGCTATTGTATCTGAGGATACTCGACATCAAAATTTTCAACAAAAAAGTAGTCACAAAATTTAATGTACGATGTACGTGCTTGCGATGCTATTGTATCTGAGATACTCGACATCAAAATTTTCAACAAAAAAGTAGTCACAAAATTTTAGTGTTCGATACACCGTTGAAAAAGGTACTCCTTCCTACGTGCTTGCGATGCTATTGTATCTGAGATACTCGACAATCAATATTTTTAACAAAAAAGTAGTCACAAAATTTAATGTACGATGTACGTGCTTGCGATGCTATTGTTTCTGAGGATACTCGACATCAAAATTTTCAACAAAAAATTAGTCACAAAATTTAATGTACGAAGTACGTGCTTGCGATGCTATTTTATCTGAGATACTCGACATCAAAATTTTCAACAAAAAGTAGTCAAAAAATTTAATGTTCGGTACAACCATTGAAAAGTACTCCCCTCCTGTTATGTGTGTTTAAAGAAAAGACTTTTAAGTATTTTAACTTAATATAAGATAGTTCTTTATTGAACCACAGTAAGTATAAGACTGACTTAGTGTATTCTTAATAGCTATAAGTCAATGATATGATAGATTGGAAGTATGCATCTTTGTCTGTATATAAATATGAGTATTAGATAAAGTGTTATACAAAGTTTATACCTTTAAGTTCTACTTATACAACATCTCCCTTTTATATAATATTTCTTTTTCAGTTTTACATTTTATTTAATTTTTCTTATTGGTTACTGAATATATTTAATTATAAATGTATGATATATATTGAAGGACATTTGAAATTCGGTTATAAATTTATATAATATACATTTAAAAGATATTTAAAATAAATACATATGTATATTCAATTTTTCAATATTGTCTTAATTACAGTTCATATTTAAAAGATTTAATAAATATTCAAACAGATGAATAAAGTATTTAATAATTCAAAATTTTAAATATTAAATTTTACAATTCCAAATTTGGATATTCATTTTTTTTTTTTTTTTTTTTTTTTAATGTGTAATTCAAAAATTCTACGATTGGAAAAATGCCATTATTTATTAGGTAATTAATTTTAATCAAAACCGAAACGATTTCGGTGGTGCTACTGTTCTTCCGAAACGAGTTACATAATCAGGCGTTGGAGTGAGGCTTTTCGAATCACCCGAATGAGGTACATCTTCATTACCTTTTCCTTCAACAGGCAAAGATTCTTGCTGACATTTTCCATTTCGAATATGGTCATCATTTTCTGATTTAATTTTTTCAGTGTCAATTGAGGATCCCTCTAAGAGATGCTCCCCTATTACGACGATATTCTGAGCCGTCTTTTGAACTAATTAAATAAGACCGAGGCTCTGGACATTTCTGTAAAACTATACCTGGCTCCCAATTTGAAATTGGAGTTTTCTTATAATAAATATTTGACCATTGGTCAAAGTTGGCAATGCTTTAGCATTTTTGTCATAATAATCACGGGTCTTATTTTGCTGGAGTTTAATTTTCTTATTATGCTCATCTAGGTCAACATTGACAGGCTTTAATTTTCATTTAAAACGGGTAGTTTTGTTCTTAATTGCCTAGACATTAAAAGTTCTGAAGGCGAGTTAATATTTCCCTTTCGAGTTGTCCTATAGTGCAAAAGAGCTATATATAAGATCTGAATTTGTTTCGTGACATTTTTTAAAGCAATTTTTTAATGGTCTGAACAGAACGTTCAGCCAATCCATTGGATCTAGGAAATATGGACTTGAGGTAACATGGTCAATTCCCCACTTTTCAGAAAATTGTTTGAACTCATCAGAGTTAAAAGGGGGTCCATTGTCACTCAACATAATGGTTGGGATTCCATGACGTGCGAAAATGGATTTGAGATGAGTTATGACGACATTACTTGAATAACTTTTATTTAACTGTGCAATTTCGATATATTTTGAAAAAAAATCGACGACCAATAAATACATACATTTATTGAATTCAAATAAATCCATTCCGATTTTGAACCATGGTATAGACACAAACATTATGAAACTGAATAGGTTCTTTTTGATTTTTTGAGCGGTAGCGAATACATACGTCACAGTTTTTTATGACGTTTAAAATATCTTGGTCAATATTTGGCCAATAAATTGATTGTTTGGCTAAATTCCTACATCTTTCTATGCCCATGTGTCCTTCATGCAAAAGCATTAAAATATTATGGCGCATTTTGAAGGAATCACCAGACGATTTGACTTGTATAGTAACGAATCTATGACTTCAAATTCATTACGAATATTATAGTATGGCATTAAAAATTCATTTATTTTTGATTTGTTGTTTGGCCAACCGGCAAAATGATATTCAATGACTTTTGACAATACGTTATCGTTTTTTGTTTCTTTTTGTATTTCTTCATATTTTGATTTTGACATTGATAAAGGACGAGAAGAAAGGACTAAATTGCAATGAAGACTTATGTCTTTGTCAAATTCCGTTAAGGTTTCGTTTGGCATTGCAGCACGAGACAATGTATCAGCGACATACATGTACTTTCCAGGTTTAAAAATAACTTTTAAATCATATGCTAAGAGTCTTAGCATAAATCGCTGTAACCGAGCTGGGACTTTGTACAATGCCTTATCGAAAAGCGGAACCAAGGGCTTATGGTCTGTCTCAACTAAGACTGACTTGCCAAATACGAAAGCGTGAAATTTAGTACATCCGAATAAAATCGCGAAAAGCTCTTTCTCGATTTGAGCATAGTTTTGTTGAGACGTTGTAAGTGTAGCTGAGCGCGTACGCAATAGGATTTCCATCATGAGAAATTACAGCTCCAACTGCATTTTGCGATGCGTCAACTGAAAGTGTCAATGGTTTATTGACATCAAAATAAGTAAGGACTGGTGTGTTGGAAATCAACTCTTTTAGTTTTTTAAATTCTTTTTCATGGTCATCGGACCAATGCCATTCTACATCTTTCTTTAAAAGATTACGCAAATTAACATTTTGGGCAGACATTCCCTTGACAAAGTGTACCTAAATAATTAACCATACCCAGGAAGCGTTGTAACTCCGTCTTGGACTTTGGCCTGGGTATAGCACATATCGCTTTCAACTTTCGATGGATCGGGACGAACACCATCATGACTAAATAAATGACCGATAAAAGTTATTTCACTTTGAAAAAATTTGACTTTGACGGATTAAACTTTAAACCTATATCCCTGGCTCTAAGCAAAACTAACTTCAATACTTTGTCATGCTCTTCTTTGGTCTT
Source organism: Eupeodes corollae (assembly GCF_945859685.1). Lineage (NCBI taxonomy): Eukaryota > Metazoa > Arthropoda > Insecta > Diptera > Syrphidae > Eupeodes > Eupeodes corollae. The sequence continues at coordinate 25,109 of NW_026605265.1, forward strand.
AGCATGAATCAAAAAATCATCAATATAAATTTCTAGGTTTGGGATATCACTGAACTGTTTAACCATTTCACAATGAAAAATTTCAGGCGCTGCATTTATACCAAAAGGTAGGCGCAAAAAAACGACGACGGCCAAAAGGCGTATGAAAAGTGCACAACATTGAAGATTCTTCGTCTAACTGAATCATCCAAAAACCCGAGTTTGCATCTAAAACGGAAAAATATTTTGAACCACTCAATTGAGCTTTAATATCTTCCACATTCGGAAATTGAAAATGTGGGCGAAGAATCGCTTTGTTTAAGTTACGCGGATCAAGACACAAACGTAAATTTCCATTGGGTTTTTTAACCAAAACAATAGAGTTGACCCACATAGTAGGCTCTTTAACTTCTGTTATGACATTAAGATTTTCTAACCTTTCGAGCTCTTTTTTAAAATCCGACATTAACGCGAATGGAATTTTACGAGGGCTGTCGACTACCGGAGTTACATCACATTTAACTTTAAAATGGCACTTTTCTTTCAAACAACCTAAACCTTCAAAGACATCTTTAAATTCTTTTAAAAAATTTGGCAAATTATGAATATCTTTTTCATCATTTTTAGAACACATTGCATTCACGTTTAAATTATATTCGTCATTTTTCTTAATTAAATTCATTTCTAGACACGTTTTAAGACCTATAAGACACTTGCAATCAATTTCAACAACTATAAATTTAATTTTATAAACTATATTTTTATAAGTACAATTAAGCATGCAATATCCTAATGAATAAATTTTTTTCACCACTAAAAGTTAATAAATTTTGATTACTTGATTTAATAATACTGCGGGATAATCCAAGTGTTTGTAGCTGATTGACAGACATGACATTACCTTGAGCTCCTGTGTCAAGTTGACAGGAAATTTTGCAGTTGTTGATCTGCAAAGACACATGCCACTGGGGCTCATCTTCGTCATGTTGATAACGTTGTTGATTCTGGAACTTATGATGGGGACTATGATGACGTTGACGTTGTTGATTTTCGTTCTGTTGTTGTTGTAGAACGCCAATAAACAATGTTGACAATACTGATTCTGTATCCGACACATCAGTCGCAAATTCGATGTTGCGGACTTGAAGATTCCTTGGACACATTTTCGAAAAATGATCTTTACCTCTACACCTGTAGCAAGTTACACCCATAGCTGGACAAGTGTATTTGTGAACCTGTCCACAATTTTTACACGAGTTCTTACCGTTCGATGAAGTGTACTGTGAACTCTGCTGATGGTAATTTTTTTCGACCGGTTTGTTGCTGGTTATGACGTGAATAGCGGAATGAGTTTTGACGATTTGAAGACGACTTTATATGAGACTGTGGTGATGACGACGATGACGTTTTATGTTGTTGACGAGCTGGCTTCGAAAGCTGCCGATGATGACGATGACTCTGGGCTTCTGATGACGAGTTGTTGTTATGTTTCTGCAAAGCACCGATGAAACTGCTTGTTTGCTGCGCTTGCAATTGTTGGACGTGCTCTTTGTTGAGCTCCATGCTTCTGGATGTTAGGACTGCTTTTTCCAAAGTTATTTTGTCTTCATTGAGAAGCTTTTCTTTTAAGTGAGAAAACTTGTTATGAAGGCCACAAATGAATATGTCGCGAACTAGATCCTCACGTAGGGTTCCAAAGTCGCATGTCAGACTTAAGTTTTTGAGCGAAGTGACAAATTCATCAATGGATTCGTCTGGACCTTGTCGCCTGGAAAAAAATGAATACCTTTCCATTATGATATTCACCTTTGGAAGGAAATAATCATCCAGTTTTTTCACGAGGACATCGTATGTGATTTTGTCCAGATCTTCATTGAAAGAATTGAATATATCCAGTGAATCAGGACCCATGTAATGTAGCAATAATGCTACTTTTCGGCTATCTGGTTGCTCCTCGAGACTAGAAGCACGTAAATAAATTTTGAATAGACTGAGCCAGTGTCTCCATGCGGCTGGCAAATTTGTGCTTTTTAGGTTAAGCGGTGACACCGACGATACGGGTGTCGTTGCTGAGACAGAAACCAAATCTTCTGGCTTCTTTGACATCGTTTTTTATTTAACTTAATTCGGCTTATACTTATGACTTGACTTTTAATTTTATTTAGGATTTAAGACTTAGTGACACACATCTGACACCATGTTATGTGTGTTTAAAGAAAAGACTTTTAAGTATTTTAACTTAATATAAAATAGTTCTTTATTGAACCACAGTAAGTATAAAGACTGACTTAGTGTATTCTTAATAGCTATAAGTCAATGATATGATAGATTGGAAGTATGCATGTTTGTCTGTATATAAATATGAGTATTAGATAAAGTGTTATACAAAGTTTATACCTTTAAGTTCTACTTTATACAACACCTCCTAAGTGCTTGCGATGCTATTGCATCTAAGATACTCGACATCAAAATTTTCAACAAAAAAGTAGTCACAAAATTTAATGAACGATGTACGTGCTTGCGATGCTATTGTATCTGAGATACTCGACATCAAAATTTTCAACAAAAAAGTAGTCACAAAATTTAATGTACGATGTACGTGCTTGCAATGTTATTGTATCTGAGATACTCGACATCAAAATTTTCAACAAAAAAGTAGTCACAAAATTTAAGGTAAGATGTACGTGCTTGCGATGCTATTGTATCTGAGATACTCGACATCAAAATTTTCAACAAAAAAGTAGTCACAAAATTTAATGTACGATGTACGTGCTTGCTATGCTATTGTATCTGAGATACTCGACATCAAAATATTCAACAAAAAAGTAGTCACAAAATTTAATGTACGAAGTACGTGCTTGCGATGCTATTATATCTGAGATACTCGACATCAAAATTTTCATCAAAAAAGTAGTCACAAAATTTAATGTTCGATACACCGTTGAAAAGGTACTTCTTCCTACGTGCTTGCGATTCTATTGTATCTGAGATACTCGACATCAAAATTTTCAACAAAAAAGTAGTCACACAATTTAATGTACGATGTACGTGCCTGCGATGCTATTGTATCTGAGATACTCGACATCAAAATTTTCAACAAAAAAGTAGTCACAAAATTTAATGTTCGATACACCGTTGAAAAGGTACTCCTTCCTACGTGCTTGCGATGCTATTGTATCTGAGATACTCGACATCAAAATTTTCAACAAAAAAGTAGTCACAAAATTTAATGTACGATGTACGTGCTTGCGATGCTATTGTATCTGAGATACTCGACATCAAAATTTTCAACAAAAAAGTAGTCACAAAATTTAATGTACGATGTACGTGCTTGCGATGCTATTGTATCTGAGATACTCGACATCAAAATTTTCAAAAAAAAAGTAGTCAAAAAAATTTAATGTTCGGTACACCGTTGAAAAGGTACTCCTTCCTACGTGCTTGCGATGCTATTGTATCTGAGATACTCGACATCAAAATTTTCAACAAAAAAGTAGTCACAAAATTTAATGTACGATGTACGTGCTTGCGATGCTATTGTATCTGAGATACTCGACATCAAAATTTTCAAAAAAAAAGTAGTCAAAAAATTTAATGTTCGGTACACCGTTGAAAAGGTACTCCTTCCTACGTGCTTGCGATGCTATTGTATCTGAGATACTCGACATCAAAATTTTCAACAAAAAAGTAGTCACAAAATTTAATGTACGATGTACGTGCTTGCGATGCTATTGTATCTGAGATACTCGACATCAAAATTTTCAACAAAAAAGTAGTCACAAAATTTAATGTACGATGTACGTGCTTGCGATGCTATTGTATCTGAGATACTCGACATCAAAATTTTCATCAAAAAAGTAGTCACAAAATTTAATGTTCGATACACCGTTGAAAAGGTACTTCTTCCTACGTGCTTGCGATT
>NW_026605266.1:0-39797 GCF_945859685.1 Eupeodes corollae
TCCTTCAGGATGCTCCAAAATGACTCATCTATATCTATAATGATAGATCTTGATTAGGAGTATCTTTTTCTAGTACATGTCAAGTATCTATTTTGAAGTCTTGATCGATTTTGGGGGTTGGGAAGGATCAGGTGATGGTTTTGGGTGTGATTTGATTTTCGTCTAGAACATCAAAAATCCTTCAGGATGCTCCAAAATGACTCATCTATATCTATAATGATAGATCTTGATTAGGAGTATCTTTTTCTAGTACATGTCAAGTATCTATTTTGAAGTCTTGATCGATTTTGGGGGTTGGGAAGGATCAGGTGATGGTTTTGGGTGTGATTTGATTTTCGTCTTGAACATCAAAAATCCTTCAGGATGCTCCAAAATGACTCATCTATATCTATAATGATAGATCTTGATTAGGAGTATCTTTTTCTAGTACATGTCAAGTATCAATTTTGAAGTCTTGATCGATTTTGGGGGTTGGAAAGTATCAGGTGATGGTTTTGGGTGTGCTTTGATTTTCGTCTAGAACATCAAAAATCCTTCAGGATGCTCCAAAATGACTCATCTATATCTATAATGATAGATCTTGATTAGGAGTATATTTTTCTAGTACATGTCAAGTATCTATTTTGAAGTCTTGATCGATTTTGGGGGTTGGGAAGGATCAGGTGATGGTTTTGGGTGTGATTTTATTTTCGTCTAGAACATCAAAAATCCTTCAGGATGCTCCAAAATGACTCATCTATATCTATAATGATAGATCTTGATTAGGAGTATCTTTTTCTAGTACATGTCAAGTATCTATTTTGAAGTCTTGATCGATTTTGGGGGTTGGGAAGGATCAGGTGATGTTTTTGGGTGTGATTTGATTTTCGTCTAGAACATCAAAAATCCTTCAGGATGCTCCAAAATGACTCATCTATATCTATAATGATAGATCTTGATTAGGAGTATCTTTTTCTAGTACATGTCAAGTATCTATTTTGAAGTCTTGATCGATTTTGGGGGTTGGGAAGGATCAGGTGATGGTTTTGGGTGTGATTTGATTTTCGTCTAGAACATCAAAAATCCTTCAGGATGCTCCAAAATGACTCATCTATATCTATAATGATAGGTCTTGATTAGGAGTATCTTTTTCTAATACATGTCAAGTATTTATTTTGAAGTCTTGATCGATTTTGGGGGTTGGGAAGGATCAGGTGATGGTTTTGGGTGTGATTTGATTTTCGTCTAGAACATCAAAAATCCTTCAGGATGCTCCAAAATGACTCATCTATATCTATAATGATAGACCTTGATTAGGAGTATCTTTTTCTAGTACATGTCAAGTATCTATTTTGAAGTCTTGATCGATTTTGGGGGTTGGGAAGGATCAGGTGATGGTTTTGGGTGTGATTTGATTTTCGTCTAGAACATCAAAAATCCTTCAGGATGCTCCAAAATGATTCATCTATATCTATAATGATAGATCTTGATTAGGAGTATCTTTTTCTAGTACATGTCAAGTATCTATTTTGAAGTCTTGATCGATTTTGGGGGTTGGGAAGGATCAGGTGATGGTTTTGGGTGTGATTTGATTTTCGTCTAGAACATCAAAAATCCTTCAGGATGCTCCAAAATGACTCATCTATATCTATAATGATAGATCTTGATTAGGAGTATCTTTTTCTAGTACATGTCAAGTATCTATTTTGAAGTCTTGATCGATTTTGGGGGTTGGGAAGGATCAGGTGATGGTTTTGGGTGTGATTTGATTTTCGTCTAGAACATCAAAAATCCTTCAGGATGCTCCAAAATGACTCATCTATATCTATAATGATAGATCTTGATTAGGAGTATCTTTTTCTAGTACATGTCAAGTATCTATTTTGAAGTCTTGATCGATTTTGGGGGTTGGGAAGGATCAGGTGATGGTTTTGGGTGTGATTTGATTTTCGTCTAGAACATCAAAAATCCTTCAGGATGCTCCAAAATGACTCATCTATATCTATAATGATAGATCTTGATTAGGAGTATCTTTTTCTAGTACATGTCAAGTACCTATTTTGAAGTCTTGATCGATTTTGGGGGTTGGGAAGGATCAGGTGATGGTTTTGGGTGTGATTTGATTTTCGTCTAGAACATCAAAAATCCTTCAGGATGCTCCAAAATGACTCATCTATATCTATAATGATAGATCTTGATTAGGAGTGTCTTTTTCTAGTACATGTCAAGTTGGTTGGGAAGGATCAGGTGATGGTTTTGGGTGTGATTTGATTTTCGTCTAGAACATCAAAAATCCTTCAGGATGCTCCAAAATGACTCATCTATATCTATAATGATAGATCTTGATTAGGAGTATCTTTTTCTAGTACATGTCAAGTATCTATTTTGAAGTCTTGATCGATTTTGGGGGTTGGGAAGGATCAGGTGATGGTTTTGGGTGTGATTTGATTTTCGTCTAGAACATCAAAAATCCTTCAGGATGCTCCAAAATGACTCATCTATATCTATAATGATAGATCTTGATTAGGAGTATCTTTTTCTAGTACATGTCAAGTATCTATTTTGAAGTCTTGATCGATTTTGGGGGTTGGGAAGGATCAGGTGATGGTTTTGGGTGTGATTTGATTTTCGTCTAGAACATCAAAAATCCTTCAGGATGCTTCAAAATGACTCATCTATATCTATAATGATAGATCTTGATTAGGAGTATCTTTTTCTAGTACATGTCAAGTATCTATTTTGAAGTCTTGATCGATTTTGGGGGTTGGGAAGGATCAGGTGATGGTTTTGGGTGTGATTTGATTTTCGTCTAGAACATCAAAAATCCTTCAGGATGCTCCAAAATGACTCATCTATATCTATAATGATAGATCTTGATTAGGAGTATCTTTTTCTAGTACATGTCAAGTATCTATTTTGAAGTCTTGATCGATTTTGGGGGTTGGGAAGGATCAGGTGATGGTTTTGGGTGTGATTTGATTTTCGTCTAGAACATCAAAAATCCTTCAGGATGCTCCAAAATGACTCATCTATATCTATAATGATAGATCTTGATTAGGAGTATCTTTTTCTAGTACATGTCAAGTATCTATTTTGAAGTCTTGATCGATTTTGGGGGTTGGGAAGGATCAGGTGATGGTTTTGGGTGTGATTTGATTTTTGTCTAGAACATCAAAAATCCTTCAGGATGCTCCAAAATGACTCATCTATATCTATAATGATAGATCTTGATTAGGAGTATCTTTTTCTAGTACATGTCAAGTATCTATTTTGAAGTCTTGATCGATTTTGGGGGTTGGGAAGGATCAGGTGATGGTTTTGGGTGTGATTTGATTTTCGTCTAGAACATCAAAAATCCTTCAGGATGCTCCAAAATGACTCATCTATATCTATAATGATAGATCTTGATTAGGAGTATCTTTTTCTAGTACATGTCAAGTATCTATTTTGAAGTCTTGATCGATTTTGGGGGTTGGGAAGGATCAGGTGATGGTTTTGGGTGTGATTTGATTTTCGTCTAGAACATCAAAAATCCTTCAGGATGCTCCAAAATGACTCATCTATATCTATAATGATAGATCTTGATTAGGAGTATCTTTTTCTAGTACATGTCAAGTATCTATTTTGAAGTCTTGATCGATTTTGGGGGTTGGGAAGGATCAGGTGATGGTTTTGGGTGTGATTTGATTTTCGTCTAGAACATCAAAAATCCTTCAGGATGCTCCAAAATGACTCATCTATATCTATAATGATAGATCTTGATTAGGAGTATCTTTTTCTAGTACATGTCAAGTATCTATTTTGAAGTCTTGATCGATTTTGGGGGTTGGGAAGGATCAGGTGATGGTTTTGGGTGTGATTTGATTTTCGTCTAGAACATCAAAAATCCTTCAGGATGCTCCAAAATGACTCATCTATATCTATAATGATAGATCTTGATTTGGAGTATCTTTTTCTAGTACATGTCAAGTATCTATTTTGAAGTCTTGATCGATTTTGGGGGTTGGGAAGGATCAGGTGATGGTTTTGGGTGTGATTTGATTTTCGTCTAGAACATCAAAAATCCTTCAGGATGCTCCAAAATGACTCATCTATATCTATAATGATAGATCTTGATTTGGAGTATCTTTTTCTAGTACATGTCAAGTACCTATTTTGAAGTCTTGATCGATTTTGGGGGTTGGGAAGGATCAGGTGATGGTTTTGGGTGTGATTTGATTTTCGTCTAGAACATCAAAAATCCTTCAGGATGCTCCAAAATGACTCATCTATATCTATAATGATAGATCTTGATTAGGAGTGTCTTTTTCTAGTACATGTCAAGTTGGTTGGGAAGGATCAGGTGATGGTTTTGGGTGTGATTTGATTTTCGTCTAGAACATCAAAAATCCTTCAGGATGCTCCAAAATGACTCATCTATATCTATAATGATAGATCTTGATTAGGAGTATCTTTTTCTAGTACATGTCAAGTATCTATTTTGAAGTCTTGATCGATTTTGGGGGTTGGGAAGGATCAGGTGATGGTTTTGGGTGTGATTTGATTTTCGTCTAGAACATCAAAAATCCTTCAGGATGCTCCAAAATGACTCATCTATATCTATAATGATAGATCTTGATTAGGAGTATCTTTTTCTAGTACATGTCAAGTATCTATTTTGAAGTCTTGATCGATTTTGGGGGTTGGGAAGGATCAGGTGATGGTTTTGGGTGTGATTTGATTTTCGTCTAGAACATCAAAGATCCTTCAGGATGCTTCAAAATGACTCATCTATATCTATAATGATAGATCTTGATTAGGAGTATCTTTTTCTAGTACATGTCAAGTATCTATTTTGAAGTCTTGATCGATTTTGGGGGTTGGGAAGGATCAGGTGATGGTTTTGGGTGTGATTTGATTTTCGTCTAGAACATCAAAAATCCTTCAGGATGCTCCAAAATGACTCATCTATATCTATAATGATAGATCTTGATTAGGAGTATCTTTTTCTAGTACATGTCAAGTATCTATTTTGAAGTCTTGATCGATTTTGGGGGTTGGGAAGGATCAGGTGATGGTTTTGGGTGTGATTTGATTTTCGTCTAGAACATCAAAAATCCTTCAGGATGCTCCAAAATGACTCATCTATATCTATAATGATAGATCTTGATTAGGAGTATCTTTTTCTAGTACATGTCAAGTATCTATTTTGAAGTCTTGATCGATTTTGGGGGTTGGGAAGGATCAGGTGATGGTTTTGGGTGTGATTTGATTTTTGTCTAGAACATCAAAAATCCTTCAGGATGCTCCAAAATGACTCATCTATATCTATAATGATAGATCTTGATTAGGAGTATCTTTTTCTAGTACATGTCAAGTATCTATTTTGAAGTCTTGATCGATTTTGGGGGTTGGGAAGGATCAGGTGATGGTTTTGGGTGTGATTTGATTTTCGTCTAGAACATCAAAAATCCTTCAGGATGCTCCAAAATGACTCATCTATATCTATAATGATAGATCTTGATTAGGAGTATCTTTTTCTAGTACATGTCAAGTATCTATTTTGAAGTCTTGATCGATTTTGGGGGTTGGGAAGGATCAGGTGATGGTTTTGGGTGTGATTTGATTTTCGTCTAGAACATCAAAAATCCTTCAGGATGCTCCAAAATGACTCATCTATATCTATAATGATAGATCTTGATTAGGAGTATCTTTTTCTAGTACATGTCAAGTATCTATTTTGAAGTCTTGATCGATTTTGGGGGTTGGGAAGGATCAGGTGATGGTTTTGGGTGTGATTTGATTTTCGTCTAGAACATCAAAAATCCTTCAGGATGCTCCAAAATGACTCATCTATATCTATAATGATAGATCTTGATTAGGAGTATCTTTTTCTAGTACATGTCAAGTATCTATTTTGAAGTCTTGATCGATTTTGGGGGTTGGGAAGGATCAGGTGATGGTTTTGGGTGTGATTTGATTTTCGTCTAGAACATCAAAAATCCTTCAGGATGCTCCAAAATGACTCATCTATATCTATAATGATAGATCTTGATTTGGAGTATCTTTTTCTAGTACATGTCAAGTATCTATTTTGAAGTCTTGATCGATTTTGGGGGTTGGGAAGGATCAGGTGATGGTTTTGGGTGTGATTTGATTTTCGTCTAGAACATCAAAAATCCTTCAGGATGCTCCAAAATGACTCATCTATATCTATAATGATAGATCTTGATTAGGAGTATCTTTTTTTAGTACATGTCAAGTATCTATTTTGAAGTCTTGATCGATTTTGGGGGTTGGGAAGGATCAGGTGATGGTTTTGGGTGTGATTTGATTTTCGTCTAGAACATCAAAAATCCTTCAGGATGCTCCAAAATGACTCATCTATATCTATAATGATAGATCTTGATTAGAAGTATCTTTTTCTAGTACATGTCAAGTATCTATTTTGAAGTCTTGATCGATTTTGGGGGTTGGGAAGGATCAGGTGATGGTTTTGGGTGTGATTTGATTTTCGTCTAGAACATCAAAAATCCTTCAGGATGCTCCAAAATGACTCATCTATATCTATAATGATAGATCTTGATTAGGAGTATCTTTTTCTAGTACATGTCAAGTATCTATTTTGAAGTCTTGATCGATTTTGGGGGTTGGGAAGGATCAGGTGATGGTTTTGGGTGTGATTTGATTTTCGTCTAGAACATCAAAAATCCTTCAGGATGCTCCAAAATGACTCATCTATATCTATAATGATAGATCTTGATTAGGAGTATCTTTTTCTAGTACATGTCAAGTATCTATTTTGAAGTCTTGATCGATTTTGGGGGTTGGGAAGGATCAGGTGATGGTTTTGGGTGTGATTTGATTTTCGTCTAGAACATCAAAAATCCTTCAGGATGCTCCAAAATGACTCATCTATATCTATAATGATAGATCTTGATTAGGAGTATCTTTTTCTAGTACATGTCAAGTATCTATTTTGAAGTCTTGATCGATTTTGGGGGTTGGGAAGGATCAGGTGATGGTTTTGGGTGTGATTTGATTTTCGTCTAGAACATCAAAAATCCTTCAGGATGCTCCAAAATGACTCATCTATATCTATAATGATAGATCTTGATTAGGAGTATCTTTTTCTAGTACATGTCAAGTATCTATTTTGAAGTCTTGATCGATTTTGGGTGGTGGGAAGGATCAGGTGATGGTTTTGGGTGTGATTTGATTTTCGTCTAGAACATCAAAAATCCTTCAGGATGCTCCAAAATGACTCATCTATATCTATAATGATAGATCTTGATTAGGAGTATCTTTTTCTAGTACATGTCAAGTATCTATTTTGAAGTCTTGATCGATTTTGGGTGTTGGGAAGGATCAGGTGATGGTTTTGGGTGTGATTTGATTTTCGTCTAGAACATCATAAATCCTTCAGGATGCTCCAAAATGACTCATCTATATCTATAATGATAGATCTTGATTAGGAGTATCTTTTTCTAGTACATGTCAAGTATCTATTTTGAAGTCTTGATCGATTTTGGGGGTTGGGAAGGATCAGGTGATGGTTTTGGGTGTGATTTGATTTTCGTCTAGAACATCAAAAATCCTTCAGGATGCTCCAAAATGACTCATCTATACCTATAATGATAGATCTTGATTAGGAGTATCTTTTTCTAGTACATGTCAAGTATCTATTTTGAAGTCTTGATCGATTTTGGGGGTTGGGAAGGATCAGGTGATGGTTTTGGGTGTGATTTGATTTTCGTCTAGAACATCAAAAATCCTTCAGGATGCTCCAAAATGACTCATCTATATCTATAATGATAGATCTTGATTAGGAGTATCTTTTTCTAGTACATGTCAAGTATCTATTTTGAAGTCTTGATCGATTTTGGGGGTTGGGAAGGATCAGGTGATGGTTTTGGGTGTGATTTGATTTTCGTCTAGAACATCAAAAATCCTTCAGGATGATCCAAAATGACTCATCTATATCTATAATGATAGATCTTGATTAGGAGTATCTTTTTCTAGTACATGTCAAGTATCTATTTTGAAGTCTTGATCGATTTTGGGGGTTGGGAAGGATCAGGTGATGGTTTTGGGTGTGATTTGATTTTCGTCTAGAACATCAAAAATCCTTCAGGATGCTCCAAAATGACTCATCTATATCTATAATGATAGATCTTGATTAGGAGTATCTTTTTCTAGTACATGTCAAGTATCTATTTTGAAGTCTTGATCGATTTTGGGGGTTGGGAAGGATCAGGTGATGGTTTTGGGTGTGATTTGATTTTCGTCTAGAACATCAAAAATCCTTCAGGATGCTCCAAAATGACTCATCTATATCTATAATGATAGATCTTGATTAGGAGTATCTTTTTCTAGTACATGTCAAGTATCTATTTTGAAGTCTTGATCGATTTTGGGGGTTGGGAAGGATCAGGTGATGGTTTTGGGTGTGATTTGATTTTCGTCTAGAACATCAAAAATCCTTCAGGATGCTCCAAAATGACTCATCTATATCTATAATGATAGATCTTGATTAGGAGTATCTTTTTCTAGTACATGTCAAGTATCTATTTTGAAGTCTTGATCGATTTTGGGGGTTGGGAAGGATCAGGTGATGGTTTTGGGTGTTATTTGATTTTCGTCTAGAACATCAAAAATCCTTCAGGATGCTCCAAAATGACTCATCTATATCTATAATGATAGATCTTGATTAGGAGTATCTTTTTCTAGTACATGTCAAGTATCAATTTTGAAGTCTTGATCGATTTTGGGGGTTGGAAAGGATCAGGTGATGGTTTTGGGTGTGCTTTGATTTTCGTCTAGAACATCAAAAATCCTTCAGGATGCTCCAAAATGACTCATCTATATCTATAATGATAGATCTTGATTAGGAGTATATTTTTCTAGTACATGTCAAGTATCTATTTTGAAGTCTTGATCGATTTTGGGGGTTGGGAAGGATCAGGTGATGGTTTTGGGTGTGATTTGATTTTCGTCTAGAACATCAAAAATCCTTCAGGATGCTCCAAAATGACTCATCTATATCTATAATGATAGATCTTGATTAGGAGTATCTTTTTCTAGTACATGTCAAGTATCTATTTTGAAGTCTTGATCGATTTTGGGGGTTGGGAAGGATCAGGTGATGTTTTTGGGTGTGATTTGATTTTCGTCTAGAACATCAAAAATCCTTCAGGATGCTCCAAAATGACTCATCTATATCTATAATGATAGATCTTGATTAGGAGTATCTTTTTCTAGTACATGTCAAGTATCTATTTTGAAGTCTTGATCGATTTTGGGGGTTGGGAAGGATCAGGTGATGGTTTTGGGTGTGATTTGATTTTCGTCTAGAACATCAAAAATCCTTCAGGATGCTCCAAAATGACTCATCTATATCTATAATGATAGATCTTGATTAGGAGTATCTTTTTCTAGTACATGTCAAGTATCTATTTTGAAGTCTTGATCGATTTTGGGGGTTGGGAAGGATCAGGTGATGTTTTTGGGTGTGATTTGATTTTCGTCTAGAACATCAAAAATCCTTCAGGATGCTCCAAAATGACTCATCTATATCTATAATGATAGATCTTGATTAGGAGTATCTTTTTCTAGTACATGTCAAGTATCTATTTTGAAGTCTTGATCGATTTTGGGGGTTGGGAAGGATCAGGTGATGGTTTTGGGTGTGATTTGATTTTCGTCTAGAACATCAAAAATCCTTCAGGATGCTCCAAAATGACTCATCTATATCTATAATGATAGATCTTGATTAGGAGTATCTTTTTCTAGTACATGTCAAGTATCTATTTTGAAGTCTTGATCGATTTTGGGGGTTGGGAAGGATCAGGTGATGGTTTTGGGTGTGATTTGATTTTCGTCTAGAACATCAAAAATCCTTCAGGATGCTCCAAAATGACTCATCTATATCTATAATGATAGATCTTGATTAGGAGTATCTTTTTCTAGTACATGTCAAGTATCTATTTTGAAGTCTTGATCGATTTTGGGGGTTGGGAAGGATCAGGTGATGGTTTTGGGTGTGATTTGATTTTCGTCTAGAACATCAAAAATCCTTCAGGATGCTCCAAAATGACTCATCTATATCTATAATGATAGGTCTTGATTAGGAGTATCTTTTTCTAGTACATGTCAAGTATCTATTTTGAAGTCTTGATCGATTTTGGGGGTTGGGAAGGATCAGGTGATGGTTTTGGGTGTGATTTGATTTTCGTCTAGAACATCAAAAATCCTTCAGGATGCTCCAAAATGACTCATCTATATCTATAATGATAGACCTTGATTAGGAGTATCTTTTTCTAGTACATGTCAAGTATCTATTTTGAAGTCTTGATCGATTTTGGGGGTTGGGAAGGATCAGGTGATGGTTTTGGGTGTGATTTGATTTTCGTCTAGAACATCAAAAATCCTTCAGGATGCTCCAAAATGATTCATCTATATCTATAATGATAGATCTTGATTAGGAGTATCTTTTTCTAGTACATGTCAAGTATCTATTTTGAAGTCTTGATCGATTTTGGGGGTTGGGAAGGATCAGGTGATGGTTTTGGGTGTGATTTGATTTTCGTCTAGAACATCAAAAATCCTTCAGGATGCTCCAAAATGACTCATCTATATCTATAATGATAGATCTTGATTAGGAGTATCTTTTTCTAGTACATGTCAAGTATCTATTTTGAAGTCTTGATCGATTTTGGGGGTTGGGAAGGATCAGGTGATGGTTTTGGGTGTGATTTGATTTTCGTCTAGAACATCAAAAATCCTTCAGGATGCTCCAAAATGACTCATCTATATCTATAATGATAGATCTTGATTAGGAGTATCTTTTTCTAGTACATGTCAAGTATCTATTTTGAAGTCTTGATCGATTTTGGGGGTTGGGAAGGATCAGGTGATGGTTTTGGGTGTGATTTGATTTTCGTCTAGAACATCAAAAATCCTTCAGGATGCTCCAAAATGACTCATCTATATCTATAATGATAGATCTTGATTAGGAGTATCTTTTTCTAGTACATGTCAAGTACCTATTTTGAAGTCTTGATCGATTTTGGGGGTTGGGAAGGATCAGGTGATGGTTTTGGGTGTGATTTGATTTTCGTCTAGAACATCAAAAATCCTTCAGGATGCTCCAAAATGACTCATCTATATCTATAATGATAGATCTTGATTAGGAGTGTCTTTTTCTAGTACATGTCAAGTTGGTTGGGAAGGATCAGGTGATGGTTTTGGGTGTGATTTGATTTTCGTCTAGAACATCAAAAATCCTTCAGGATGCTCCAAAATGACTCATCTATATCTATAATGATAGATCTTGATTAGGAGTATCTTTTTCTAGTACATGTCAAGTATCTATTTTGAAGTCTTGATCGATTTTGGGGGTTGGGAAGGATCAGGTGATGGTTTTGGGTGTGATTTGATTTTCGTCTAGAACATCAAAAATCCTTCAGGATGCTCCAAAATGACTCATCTATATCTATAATGATAGATCTTGATTAGGAGTATCTTTTTCTAGTACATGTCAAGTATCTATTTTGAAGTCTTGATCGATTTTGGGGGTTGGGAAGGATCAGGTGATGGTTTTGGGTGTGATTTGATTTTCGTCTAGAACATCAAAAATCCTTCAGGATGCTTCAAAATGACTCATCTATATCTATAATGATAGATCTTGATTAGGAGTATCTTTTTCTAGTACATGTCAAGTATCTATTTTGAAGTCTTGATCGATTTTGGGGGTTGGGAAGGATCAGGTGATGGTTTTGGGTGTGATTTGATTTTCGTCTAGAACATCAAAAATCCTTCAGGATGCTCCAAAATGACTCATCTATATCTATAATGATAGATCTTGATTAGGAGTATCTTTTTCTAGTACATGTCAAGTATCTATTTTGAAGTCTTGATCGATTTTGGGGGTTGGGAAGGATCAGGTGATGGTTTTGGGTGTGATTTGATTTTCGTCTAGAACATCAAAAATCCTTCAGGATGCTCCAAAATGACTCATCTATATCTATAATGATAGATCTTGATTAGGAGTATCTTTTTCTAGTACATGTCAAGTATCTATTTTGAAGTCTTGATCGATTTTGGGGGTTGGGAAGGATCAGGTGATGGTTTTGGGTGTGATTTGATTTTCGTCTAGAACATCAAAAATCCTTCAGGATGCTCCAAAATGACTCATCTATATCTATAATGATAGATCTTGATTAGAAGTATCTTTTTCTAGTACATGTCAAGTATCTATTTTGAAGTCTTGATCGATTTTGGGGGTTGGGAAGGATCAGGTGATGGTTTTGGGTGTGATTTGATTTTCGTCTAGAACATCAAAAATCCTTCAGGATGCTCCAAAATGACTCATCTATATCTATAATGATAGATCTTGATTTGGAGTATCTTTTTCTAGTACATGTCAAGTATCTATTTTGAAGTCTTGATCGATTTTGGGGGTTGGGAAGGATCAGGTGATGGTTTTGGGTGTGATTTGATTTTCGTCTAGAACATCAAAAATCCTTCAGGATGCTCCAAAATGACTCATCTATATCTATAATGATAGATCTTGATTAGGAGTATCTTTTTCTAGTACATGTGAAGTATCTATTTTGAAGTCTTGATCGATTTTGGGGGTTGGGAAGGATCAGGTGATGGTTTTGGGTGTGATTTGATTTTCGTCTAGAACATCAAAAATCCTTCAGGATGCTCCAAAATGACTCATCTATATCTATAATAATAGATCTTGATTAGGAGTATCTTTTTCTAGTACATGTCAAGTATCTATTTTGAAGTCTTGATCGATTTTGGGGGTTGGGAAGGATCAGGTGATGGTTTTGGGTGTGATTTGATTTTCGTCTAGAACATCAAAAATCCTTCAGGATGCTCCAAAATGACTCATCTATACCTATAATGATAGATCTTGATTAGGAGTATCTTTTTCTAGTACATGTCAAGTATCTATTTTGAAGTCTTGATCGATTTTGGGGGTTGGGAAGGATCAGGTGATGGTTTTGGGTGTGATTTGATTTTCGTCTAGAACATCAAAAATCCTTCAGGATGCTCCAAAATGACTCATCTATATCTATAATGATAGATCTTGATTAGGAGTATCTTTTTCTAGTACATGTCAAGTATCTATTTTGAAGTCTTGATCGATTTTGGGGGTTGGGAAGGATCAGGTGATGGTTTTGGGTGTGATTTGATTTTCGTCTAGAACATCAAAAATCCTTCAGGATGCTCCAAAATGACTCATCTATATCTATAATGATAGATCTTGATTAGGAGTATCTTTTTCTAGTACATGTCAAGTATCTATTTTGAAGTCTTGATCGATTTTGGGGGTTGGGAAGGATCAGGTGATGGTTTTGGGTGTGATTTGATTTTCGTCTAGAACATCAAAAATCCTTCAGGATGCTCCAAAATGACTCATCTATATCTATAATGATAGATCTTGATTAGAAGTATCTTTTTCTAGTACATGTCAAGTATCTATTTTGAAGTCTTGATCGATTTTGGGGGTTGGGAAGGATCAGGTGATGGTTTTGGGTGTGATTTGATTTTCGTCTAGAACATCAAAAATCCTTCAGGATGCTCCAAAATGACTCATCTATATCTATAATGATAGATCTTGATTAGGAATATCTTTTTCTAGTACATGTCAAGTATCTATTTTGAAGTCTTGATCGATTTTGGGGGTTGGGAAGGATCAGGTGATGGTTTTGGGTGTGATTTGATTTTCGTCTAGAACATCAAAAATCCTTCAGGATGCTCCAAAATGACTCATCTATATCTATAATGATAGATCTTGATTAGGAGTATCTTTTTCTAGTACATGTCAAGTATCTATTTTGAAGTCTTGATCGATTTTGGGGGTTGGGAAGGATCAGGTGATGGTTTTGGGTGTGATTTGATTTTCGTCTAGAACATCAAAAATCCTTCAGGATGCTCCAAAATGACTCATCTATATCTATAATGATAGATCTTGATTAGGAGTATCTTTTTCTAGTACATGTCAAGTATCTATTTTGAAGTCTTGATCGATTTTGGGGGTTGGGAAGGATCAGGTGATGGTTTTGGGTGTGATTTGATTTTCGTCTAGAACATCAAAAATCCTTCAGGATGCTCCAAAATGACTCATCTATATCTATAATGATAGATCTTGATTAGGAGTATCTTTTTCTAGTACATGTCAAGTATCTGTTTTGAAGTCTTGATCGATTTTGGGTGTTGGGAAGGATCAGGTGATGGTTTTGGGTGTGATTTGATTTTCGTCTAGAACATCAAAAATCCTTCAGGATGCTCCAAAATGACTCATCTATATCTATAATGATAGATCTTGATTAGGAGTATCTTTTTCTAGTACATGTCAAGTATCTATTTTGAAGTCTTGATCGATTTTGGGTGTTGGGAAGGATCAGGTGATGGTTTTGGGTGTGATTTGATTTTCGTCTAGAACATCATAAATCCTTCAGGATGCTCCAAAATGACTCATCTATATCTATAATGATAGATCTTGATTAGGAGTATCTTTTTCTAGTACATGTCAAGTATCTATTTTGAAGTCTTGATTGATTTTGGGGGTTGGGAAGGATCAGGTGATGGTTTTGGGTGTGATTTGATTTTCGTCTAGAACATCAAAAATCCTTCAGGATGCTCCAAAATGACTCATCTATACCTATAATGATAGATCTTGATTAGGAGTATCTTTTTCTAGTACATGTCAAGTATCTATTTTGAAGTCTTGATCGATTTTGGGGGTTGGGAAGGATCAGGTGATGGTTTTGGGTGTGATTTGATTTTCGTCTAGAACATCAAAAATCCTTCAGGATGCTCCAAAATGACTCATCTATATCTATAATGATAGATCTTGATTAGGAGTATCTTTTTCTAGTACATGTCAAGTATCTATTTTGAAGTCTTGATCGATTTTGGGGGTTGGGAAGGATCAGGTGATGGTTTTAGGTGTGATTTGATTTTCGTCTAGAACATCAAAAATCCTTCAGGATGCTCCAAAATGACTCATCTATATCTATAATGATAGATCTTGATTAGGAGTATCTTTTTCTAGTACATGTCAAGTATCTATTTTGAAGTCTTGATCGATTTTGGGGGTTGGGAAGGATCAGGTGATGGTTTTGGGTGTGATTTGATTTTCGTCTAGAACATCAAAAATCCTTCAGGATGCTCCAAAATGACTCATCTATATCTATAATGATAGATCTTGATTAGGAGTATCTTTTTCAAGTACATGTCAAGTATCTATTTTGAAGTCTTGATCGATTTTGGGGGTTGGGAAGGATCAGGTGATGGTTTTGGGTGTGATTTGATTTTCGTCTAGAACATCAAAAATCCTTCAGGATGCTCCAAAATGACTCATCTATATCTATAATGATAGATCTTGATTAGGAGTATCTTTTTCTAGTACATGTCAAGTATCTATTTTGAAGTCTTGATCGATTTTGGGGGTTGGGAAGGATCAGGTGATGGTTTTGGGTGTGATTTGATTTTCGTCTAGAACATCAAAAATCCTTCAGGATGCTCCAAAATGACTCATCTATATCTATAATGATAGATCTTGATTAGGAGTATCTTTTTCTAGTACATGTCAAGTATCTATTTTGAAGTCTTGATCGATTTTGGGGGTTGGGAAGGATCAGGTGATGGTTTTGGGTGTGATTTGATTTTCGTCTAGAACATCAAAAATCCTTCAGGATGCTCCAAAATGACTCATCTATATCTATAATGATAGATCTTGATTAGGAGTATCTTTTTCTAGTACATGTCAAGTATCTATTTTGAAGTCTTGATCGATTTTGGGGGTTGGGAAGGATCAGGTGATGGTTTTGGGTGTGATTTGATTTTCGTCTAGAACATCAAAAATCCTTCAGGATGCTCCAAAATGACTCATCTATATCTATAATGATAGATCTTGATTAGGAGTATCTTTTTCTAGTACATGTCAAGTATCTATTTTGAAGTCTTGATCGATTTTGGGGGTCGGGAAGGATCAGGTGATGGTTTTGGGTGTAATTTGATTTTCGTCTAGAACATCAAAAATCCTTCAGGATGCTCCAAAATGACTCATCTATATCTATAATGATAGATCTTGATTAGGAGTATCTTTTTCTAGTACATGTCAAGTATCTATTTTGAAGTCTTGATCGATTTTGGGGGTTGGGAAGGATCAGGTGATGGTTTTGGGTGTGATTTGATTTTCGTCTAGAACATCAAAAATCCTTCAGGATGCTCCAAAATGACTCATCTATATCTATAATGATAGATCTTGATTAGGAGTATCTTTTTCTAGTACATGTCAAGTATCTATTTTGAAGTCTTGATCGATTTTGGGGGTTGGGAAGGATCAGGTGATGGTTTTGGGTGTGATTTGATTTTCGTCTAGAACATCAAAAATCCTTCAGGATGCTCCAAAATGACTCATCTATATCTATAATGATAGATCTTGATTAGGAGTATCTTTTTCTAGTACATGTCAAGTATCTATTTTGAAGTCTTGATCGATTTTGGGGGTTGGGAAGGATCAGGTGATGGTTTTGGGTGTGATTTGATTTTCGTCTAGAACATCAAAAATCCTTCAGGATGCTCCAAAATGACTCATCTATATCTATAATGATAGATCTTGATTAGAAGTATCTTTTTCTAGTACATGTCAAGTATCTATTTTGAAGTCTTGATCGATTTTGGGGGTTGGGAAGGATCAGGTGATGGTTTTGGGTGTGATTTGATTTTCGTCTAGAACATCAAAAATCCTTCAGGATGCTCCAAAATGACTCATCTATATCTATAATGATAGATCTTGATTAGGAGTATCTTTTTCTAGTACATGTCAAGTATCTATTTTGAAGTCTTGATCGATTTTGGGGGTTGGGAAGGATCAGGTGATGGTTTTGGGTGTGATTTGATTTTCGTCTAGAACATCAAAAATCCTTCAGGATGCTCCAAAATGACTCATCTATATCTATAATGATAGATCTTGATTAGGAGTATCTTTTTCTAGTACATGTCAAGTATCTATTTTGAAGTCTTGATCGATTTTGGGGGTTGGGAAGGATCAGGTGATGGTTTTGGGTGTGATTTGATTTTCGTCTAGAACATCAAAAATCCTTCAGGATGCTCCAAAATGACTCATCTATATCTATAATGATAGATCTTGATTAGGAGTATCTTTTTCTAGTACATGTCAAGTATCTATTTTGAAGTCTTGATCGATTTTGGGGGTTGGGAAGGATCAGGTGATGGTTTTGGGTGTGATTTGATTTTCGTCTAGAACATCAAAAATCCTTCAGGATGCTCCAAAATGACTCATCTATATCTATAATGATAGATCTTGATTAGGAGTATCTTTTTCTAGTACATGTCAAGTATCTATTTTGAAGTCTTGATCGATTTTGGGGGTTGGGAAGGATCAGGTGATGGTTTTGGGTGTGATTTGATTT
The DNA here is from genome assembly GCF_945859685.1 of Eupeodes corollae. Taxonomy (NCBI): domain Eukaryota; kingdom Metazoa; phylum Arthropoda; class Insecta; order Diptera; family Syrphidae; genus Eupeodes; species Eupeodes corollae. The sequence goes on from NW_026605266.1 coordinate 17,418, forward strand.
TCGTCTAGAACATCAAAAATCCTTCAGGATGCTCCAAAATGACTCATCTATATCTATAATGATAGATCTTGATTAGGAGTATCTTTTTCTAGTACATGTCAAGTATCTATTTTGAAGTCTTGGTCGATTTTGGGGGTTGGGAAGGATCAGGTGATGGTTTTGGGTGTGATTTGATTTTCGTCTAGAACATCAAAAATCCTTCAGGATGCTCCAAAATGACTCATCTATATCTATAATGATAGATCTTGATTAGGAGTATCTTTTTCTAGTACATGTCAAGTATCTATTTTGAAGTCTTGATCGATTTCGGGGTTGGGAAGGATCAGGTGATGGTTTTGGGTGTGATTTGATTTTCGTCTAGAACATCAAAAATCCTTCAGGATGCTCCAAAATGACTCATCTATATCTATAATGATAGATCTTGATTAGGAGTATCTTTTTCTAGTACATGTCAAGTATCTATTTTGAAGTCTTGATCGATTTTGGGGGTTGGGAAGGATCAGGTGATGGTTTTGGGTGTAATTTGATTTTCGTCTAGAACATCAAAAATCCTTCAGGATGCTCCAAAATGACTCATCTATATCTATAATGATAGATCTTGATTAGGAGTATCTTTTTCTAGTACATGTCAAGTATCTATTTTGAAGTCTTGATCGATTTTGGGGGTTGGGAAGGATCAGGTGATGGTTTTGGGTGTGATTTGATTTTCGTCTAGAACATCAAAAATCCTTCAGGATGCTCCAAAATGACTCATCTATATCTATAATGATAGATCTTGATTAGGAGTATCTTTTTCTAGTACATGTCAAGTATCTATTTTGAAGTCTTGATCGATTTTGGGGGTTGGGAAGGATCAGGTGATGGTTTTGGGTGTGATTTGATTTTCGTCTAGAACATCAAAAATCCTTCAGGATGCTCCAAAATGACTCATCTATATCTATAATGATAGATCTTGATTAGGAGTATCTTTTTCTAGTACATGTCAAGTATCTATTTTGAAGTCTTGATCGATTTTGGGGGTTGGGAAGGATCAGGTGATGGTTTTGGGTGTGATTTGATTTTCGTCTAGAACATCAAAAATCCTTCAGGATGCTCCAAAATGACTCATCTATATCTATAATGATAGATCTTGATTAGGAGTATCTTTTTCTAGTACATGTCAAGTATCTATTTTGAAGTCTTGATCGATTTTGGGGGTTGGGAAGGATCAGGTGATAGTTTTGGGTGTGATTTGATTTTCGTCTAGAACATCAAAAATCCTTCAGGATGCTCCAAAATGACTCATCTATATCTATAATGATAGATCTTGATTAGGAGTATCTTTTTCTAGTACATGTCAAGTATCTATTTTGAAGTCTTGATCGATTTTGGGGGTTGGGAAGGATCAGGTGATGGTTTTGGGTGTGATTTGATTTTCGTCTAGAACATCAAAAATCCTTCAGGATGCTCCACAATGACTCATCTATATCTATAATGATAGATCTTGATTAGGAGTATCTTTTTCTAGTACATGTCAAGTATCTATTTTGAAGTCTTGATCGATTTTGGGGGTTGGGAAGGATCAGGTGATGGTTTTGGGTGTGATTTGATTTTCGTCTAGAACATCAAAAATCCTTCAGGATGCTCCAAAATGACTCATCTATATCTATAATGATAGATCTTGATTAGGAGTATCTTTTTCTAGTACATGTCAAGTATCTATTTTGAAGTCTTGATCGATTTTGGGGGTTGGGAAGGATCAGGTGATGGTTTTGGGTGTGATTTGATTTTCGTCTAGAACATCAAAAATCCTTCAGGATGCTCCAAAATGACTCATCTATATCTATAATGATAGATCTTGATTAGGAGTATCTTTTTTTAGTACATGTCAAGTATCTATTTTGAAGTCTTGATCGATTTTGGGGGTTGGGAAGGATCAGGTGATGGTTTTGGGTGTGATTTGATTTTCGTCTAGAACATCAAAAATCCTTCAGGATGCTCCAAAATGACTCATCTATATCTATAATGATAGATCTTGATTAGGAGTATCTTTTTCTAGTACATGTCAAGTATCTATTTTGAAGTCTTGATCGATTTTGGGGGTTGGGAAGGATCAGGTGATGGTTTTGGGTGTGATTTGATTTTCGTCTAGAACATCAAAAATCCTTCAGGATGCTCCAAAATGACTCATCTATATCTATAATGATAGATCTTGATTAGGAGTATCTTTTTCTAGTACATGTCAAGTATCTATTTTGAAGTCTTGATCGATTTTGGGGGTTGGGAAGGATCAGGTGATGGTTTTGGGTGTGATTTGATTTTCGTCTAGAACATCAAAAATCCTTCAGGATGCTCCAAAATGACTCATCTATATCTATAATGATAGATCTTTATTAGGAGTATCTTTTTCTAGTACATGTCAAGTATCTATTTTGAAGTCTTGATCGATTTTGGGGGTTGGGAAGGATCAGGTGATGGTTTTGGGTGTGATTTGATTTTCGTCTAGAACATCAAAAATCCTTCAGGATGCTCCAAAATGACTCATCTATATCTATAATGATAGATCTTGATTAGGAGTATCTTTTTCTAGTACATGTCAAGTATCTATTTTGAAGTCTTGATCGATTTTGGGGGTTGGGAAGGATCAGGTGATGGTTTTGGGTGTGATTTGATTTTCGTCTAGAACATCAAAAATCCTTCAGGATGCTCCAAAATGACTCATCTATATCTATAATGATAGATCTTGATTAGGAGTATCTTTTTCTAGTACATGTCAAGTATCTATTTTGAAGTCTTGATCGATTTTGGGGGTTGGGAAGGATCAGGTGATGGTTTTGGGTGTGATTTGATTTTCGTCTAGAACATCAAAAATCCTTCAGGATGCTCCAAAATGACTCATCTATATCTATAATGATAGATCTTGATTAGGAGTATCTTTTTCTAGTACATGTCAAGTATCTATTTTGAAGTCTTGATCGATTTTGGGGGTTGGGAAGGATCAGGTGATGGTTTTGGGTGTGATTTGATTTTCGTCTAGAACATTAAAAATCCTTCAGGATGCTCCAAAATGACTCATCTACATCTATAATGATAGATCTTGATTAGGAGTATCTTTTTCTAGTACATGTCAAGTATCTATTTTGAAGTCTTGATCGATTTTGGGGGTTGGGAAGGATCAGGTGATGGTTTTGGGTGTGATTTGATTTTCGTCTAGAACATCAAAAATCCTTCAGGATGCTCCAAAATGACTCATCTATATCTATAATGATAGATCTTGATTAGGAGTATCTTTTTCTAGTACATGTCAAGTATCTATTTTGAAGTCTTGATCGATTTTGGGGGTTGGGAAGGATCAGGTGATGGTTTTGGGTGTGATTTGATTTTCGTCTAGAACATCAAAAATCCTTCAGGATGCTCCAAAATGACTCATCTATATCTATAATGATAGATCTTGATTAGGAGTATCTTTTTCTAGTACATGTCAAGTATCTATTTTGAAGTCTTGATCGATTTTGGGGGTTGGGAAGGATCAGGTGATGGTTTTGGGTGTGATTTGATTTTCGTCTAGAACATCAAAAATCCTTCAGGATGCTCCAAAATGACTCATCTATATCTATAATGATAGATCTTGATTAGGAGTATCTTTTTCTAGTACATGTCAAGTATCTATTTTGAAGTCTTGATCGATTTTGGGGGTTGGGAAGGATCAGGTGATGGTTTTGGGTGTGATTTGATTTTCGTCTAGAACATCAAAAATCCTTCAGGATGCTCCAAAATGACTCATCTATATCTATAATGATAGATCTTGATTAGGAGTATCTTTTTCTAGTACATGTCAAGTATCTATTTTGAAGTCTTGATCGATTTTGGGGGTTGGGAAGGATCAGGTGATGGTTTTGGGTGTGATTTGATTTTCGTCTAGAACAGCAAAAATCCTTCAGGATGCTCCAAAATGACTCATCTATATCTATAATGATAGATCTTGATTAGGAGTATCTTTTTCTAGTACATGTCAAGTATCTATTTTGAAGTCTTGATCGATTTTGGGGGTTGGGAAGGATCAGGTGATGGTTTTGGGTGTGATTTGATTTTCGTCTAGAACATATAAAATCCTTCAGGATGCTCCAAAATGACTCATCTATATCTATAATGATAGATCAAGTATCTATTTTGAAGTCTTGATCGATTTTGGGGGTTGGGAAGGATCAGGTGATGGTTTTGGGTGTGATTTGATTTTCGTCTAGAACATCAAAAATCCTTCAGGATGCTCCAAAATGACTCATCTATATCTATAATGATAGATCTTGATTAGGAGTATCTTTTTCTAGTACATTTCAAGTATCTATTTTGAAGTCTTGATCGATTTTGGGGGTTGGGAAGGATCAGGTGATGGTTTTGGGTGTGATTTGATTTTCGTCTAGAACATCAAAAATCCTTCAGGATGCTCCAAAATGACTCATCTATATCAATAATGATAGATCTTGATTAGGAGTATCTTTTTCTAGTACATGTCAAGTATCTATTTTGAAGTCTTGATAGATTTTGGGGGTTGGGAAGGATCAGGTGATGGTTTTGGGTGTGATTTGATTTTCGTCTAGAACATCAAAAATCCTTCAGTATGCTCCAAAATGACTCATCTATATCTATAATGATAGATCTTGATTAGGAGTATCTTTTTCTAGTACATGTCAAGTATCTATTTTGAAGTCTTGATCGATTTTGGGGGTTGGGAAGGATCAGGTGATGGTTTTGGGTGTGATTTGATTTTCGTCTAGAACATCAAAAATCCTTTAGGATGCTCCAAAATGACTCATCTATATCTATAATGATAGATCTTGATTAGGAGTATCTTTTTCTAGTACATGTCAAGTATCTATTTTGAAGTCTTGATCGATTTTGGGGGTTGGGAAGGATCAGGTGATGGTTTTGGGTGTGATTTGATTTTCGTCTAGAACATCAAAAATCCTTCAGGATGCTCCAAAATGACTCATCTATATCTATAATGATAGATCTTGATTAGGAGTATCTTTTTCTAGTACATGTCAAGTATCTATTTTGAAGTCTTGATCGATTTTGGGGGTTGCGAAGGATCAGGTGATGGTTTTGGGTGTGATTTGATTTTCGTCTAGAACATCAAAAATCCTTCAGGATGCTCCAAAATGACTCATCTATATCTATAATGATAGATCTTGATTAGGAGTATCTTTTTCTAGTACATGTCAAGTATCTATTTTGAAGTCTTGATCGATTTTGGGGGTTGGGAAGGATCAGGTGATGGTTTTGGGTGTGATTTGATTTTCGTCTAGAACATCAAAAATCCTTCAGGATGCTCCAAAATGACTCATCTATATCTATAATGATAGATCTTGATTAGGAGTATCTTTTTCTAGTACATGTCAAGTATCTATTTTGAAGTCTTGATCGATTTTGGGGGTTGGGAAGGATCAGGTGATGGTTTTGGGTGTGATTTGATTTTCGTCTAGAACATCAAAAATCCTTCAGGATGCTCCAAAATGACTCATCTATATCTATAATGATAGATCTTGATTAGGAGTATCTTTTTCTAGTACATGTCAAGTATCTATTTTGAAGTCTTGATCGATTTTGGGGGTTGGGAAGGATCAGGTGATGGTTTTGGGTGTGATTTGATTTTCGTCTAGAACATCAAAAATCCTTCAGGATGCTCCAAAATGACTCATCTATATCTATAATGATAGATCTTGATTAGGAGTATCTTTTTCTAGTACATGTCAAGTATCTATTTTGAAGTCTTGATCGATTTTGGGGGTTGGGAAGGATCAGGTGATGGTTTTGGGTGTGATTTGATTTTCGTCTAGAACATCAAAAATCCTTCAGGATGCTCCAAAATGACTCATCTATATCTATAATGATAGATCTTGATTAGGAGTATCTTTTTCTAGTACATGTCAAGTATCTATTTTGAAGTCTTGATCGATTTTGGGGGTTGGGAAGGATCAGGTGATGGTTTTGGGTGTGATTTGATTTTCGTCTAGAACATCAAAAATCCTTCAGGATGCTCCAAAATGACTCATCTATATCTATAATGATAGATCTTGATTAGGAGTATCTTTTTCTAGTACATGTCAAGTATCTATTTTGAAGTCTTGATCGATTTTGGGGGTTGGGAAGGATCAGGTGATGGTTTTGGGTGTGATTTGATTTTCGTCTAGAACATCAAAAATCCTTCAGGATGCTCCAAAATGACTCATCTATATCTATAATGATAGATCTTGATTAGGAGTATCTTTTTCTAGTACATGTCAAGTATCTATTTTGAAGTCTTGATCGATTTTGGGGGTTGGAAAGGATCAGGTGATGGTTTTGGGTGTGATTTGATTTTCGTCTAGAACATCAAAAATCCTTCAGGATGCTCCAAAATGACTCATCTATATCTATAATGATAGATCTTGATTAGGAGTATCTTTTTCTAGTACATGTCAAGTATCTATTTTGAAGTCTTGATCGATTTTGGGGGTTGGGAAGGATCAGGTGATGGTTTTTGGTGTGATTTGATTTTCGTCTAGAACATCAAAAATCCTTCAGGATGCTCCAAAATGACTCATCTATATCTATAATGATAGATCTTGATTAGGAGTATCTTTTTCTAGTACATGTCAAGTATCTATTTTGAAGTCTTGATCGATTTTGGGGGTTGGGAAGGATCAGGTGATGGTTTTGGGTGTGATTTGATTTTCGTCTAGAACATCAAAAATCCTTCAGGATGCTCCAAAATGACTCATCTATATCTATAATGATAGATCTTGATTAGGAGTATCTTTTTCTAGTACATGTCAAGTATCTATTTTGAAGTCTAGATCGATTTTGGGGGTTGGGAAGGATCAGGTGATGGTTTTGGGTGTGATTTGATTTTCGTCTAGAACATCAAAAATCCTTCAGGATGCTCCAAAATGACTCATCTATATCTATAATGATAGATCTTGATTAGGAGTATCTTTTTCTAGTACATGTCAAGTATCTATTTTGAAGTCTTGATCGATTTTGGGGGTTGGGAAGGATCAGGTGATGGTTTTGGGTGTGATTTGATTTTCGTCTAGAACATCAAAAATCCTTCAGGATGCTCCAAAATGACTCATCTATATCTATAATGATAGATCTTGATTAGGAGTATCTTTTTCTAGTACATGTCAAGTATCTATTTTGAAGTCTTGATCGATTTTGGGGGTTGGGAAGGATCAGGTGATGGTTTTGGGTGTGATTTGATTTTCGTCTAGAACATCAAAAATCCTTCAGGATGCTCCAAAATGACTCATCTATATCTATAATGATAGATCTTGATTAGGAGTATCTTTTTCTAGTACATGTCAAGTATCTATTTTGAAGTCTTGATCGATTTTGGGGGTTGGGAAAGATCAGGTGATGGTTTTGGGTGTGATTTGATTTTCGTCTAGAACATCAAAAATCCTTCAGGATGCTCCAAAATGACTCATCTATATCTATAATGATAGATCTTGATTAGGAGTATCTTTTTCTAGTACATGTCAAGTATCTATTTTGAAGTCTTGATCGATTTTGGGGGTTGGGAAGGATCAGGTGATGGTTTTGGGTGTGATTTGATTTTCGTCTAGAACATCAAAAATCCTTCAGGATGCTCCAAAATGACTCATCTATATCTATAATGATAGATCTTGATTAGGAGTATCTTTTTCTAGTACATGTCAAGTATCTATTTTGAAGTCTTGATCGATTTTGGGGGTTGGGAAGGATTAGGTGATGGTTTTGGGTGTGATTTGATTTTCGTCTAGAACATCAAAAATCCTTCAGGATGCTCCAAAATGACTCATCTATATCTATAATGATAGATCTTGATTAGGAGTATCTTTTTCTAGTACATGTCAAGTATCTATTTTGAAGTCTTGATCGATTTTGGGGGTTGGGAAGGATCAGGTGATGGTTTTGGGTGTGATTTGATTTTCGTCTAGAACATCAAAAATCCTTCAAGATGCTCCAAAATGACTCATCTATATCTATAATGATAGATCTTGATTAGGAGTATCTTTTTTTAGTACATGTCAAGTATCTATTTTGAAGTCTTGATCGATTTTGGGGGTTGGGAAGGATCAGGTGATGGTTTTGGGTGTGATTTGATTTTCGTCTAGAACATCAAAAATCCTTCAGGATGCTCCAAAATGACTCATCTATATCTATAATGATAGATCTTGATTAGGAGTATCTTTTTCTAGTACATGTCAAGTATCTATTTTGAAGTCTTGATCGATTTTGGGGGTTGGGAAGGATCAGGTGATGGTTTTGGGTGTGATTTGATTTTCGTCTAGAACATCAAAAATCCTTCAGGATGCTCCAAAATGACTCATCTATATCTATAATGATAGATCTTGATTAGGAGTATCTTTTTCTAGTACATGTCAAGTATCTATTTTGAAGTCTTGATCGATTTTGGGGGTTGGGAAGGATCAGGTGATGGTTTTGGGTGTGATTTGATTTTCGTCTAGAACATCAAAAATCCTTCAGGATGCTCCAAAATGACTCATCTATATCTATAATGATAGATCTTGATTAGGAGTATCTTTTTCTAGTACATGTCAAGTATCTATTTTGAAGTCTTGATCGATTTTGTGGGTTGGGAAGGATCAGGTGATGGTTTTGGGTGTGATTTGATTTTCGTCTAGAACATCAAAAATCCTTCAGGATGCTCCAAAATGACTCATCTATATCTATAATGATAGATCTTGATTAGGAGTATCTTTTTCTAGTACATGTCAAGTATCTATTTTGAAGTCTTGATCGATTTTGGGGGTTGGGAAGGATCAGGTGATGGTTTAGGGTGTGATTTGATTTTCGTCTAGAACATCAAAAATCCTTCAGGATGCTCCAAAATGACTCATCTATATCTATAATGATAGATCTTGATTAGGAGTATCTTTTTCTAGTACATGTCAAGTATCTATTTTGAAGTCTTGATCGATTTTGGGGGTTGGGAAGGATCAGGTGATGGTTTTGGGTGTGATTTGATTTTCGTCTAGAACATCAAAAATCCTTCAGGATGCTCCAAAATGACTCATCTATATCTATAATGATAGATCTTGTTTAGGAGTATCTTTTTCTAGTGCATGTCAAGTATCTGTTTTGAAGTCTTGATCGATTTTGGGGGTTGGGAAGGATCAGGTGATGGTTTTGGGTGTGATTTGATTTTCGTCTAGAACATCAAAAATCCTTCAGGATGCTCCAAAATGACTCATCTATATCTATAATGATAGATCTTGATTAGGAGTATCTTTTTCTAGTACATGTCAAGTATCTATTTTGAAGTCTTGATCGATTTTGGGGGTTGGGAAGGATCAGGTGATGGTTTTGGGTGTGATTTGATTTTCGTCTAGAACATCAAAAATCCTTCAGGATGCTCCAAAATGACTCATCTATATCTATAATGATAGATCTTGATTAGGAGTATCTCTTTCTAGTACATGTCAAGTATCTATTTTGAAATCTTGATCGATTTTGGGGGTTGGGAAGGATCAGGTGATGGTTTTGGGTGTGATTTGATTTTAGTCTAGAACATCAAAAATCCTTCAGGATGCTCCAAAATGACTCATCTATATCTATAATGATAGATCTTGATTAGGAGTATCTTTTTCTAGTACATGTCAAGTATCTATTTTGAAGTCTTGATCGATTTTGGGGGTTGGGAAGGATCAGGTGATGGTTTTGGGTGTGATTTGATTTTCGTCTAGAACATCAAAAATCCTTCAGGATGCTCCAAAATGACTCATCTATATCTATAATGATAGATCTTGATTAGGAGTATCTTTTTCTAGTACATGTCAAGTATCTATTTTGAAGTATTGATCGATTTTGGGGGTTGGGAAGGATCAGGTGATGGTTTTGGGTGTGATTTGATTTTCGTCTAGAACATCAAAAATCCTTCAGGATGCTCCAAAATGACTCATCTATATCTATAATGATAGATCTTGATTAGGAGTATCTTTTTCTAGTACATGTCAAGTATCTATTTTGAAGTCTTGATCGATTTTGGGGGTTGGGAAGGATCAGGTGATGGTTTTGGGTGTGATTTGATTTTCGTCTAGAACATCAAAAATCCTTCAGGATGCTCCAAAATGACTCATCTATATCTATAATGATAGATCTTGATTAGGAGTATCTTTTTCTAGTACATGTCAAGTATCTATTTTGAAGTCTTGATCGATTTTGGGGGTTGGGAAGGATCAGGTGATGGTTTTGGGTGTGATTTGATTTTCGTCTAGAACATCAAAAATCCTTCAGGATGCTCCAAAATGACTCATCTATATCTATAATGATAGATCTTGATTAGGAGTATCTTTTTCTAGTACATGTCAAGTATCTATTTTGAAGTCTTGATCGATTTTGGGGGTTGGGAAGGATCAGGTGATGGTTTTGGGTGTGATTTGATTTTCGTCTAGAACATCAAAAATCCTTCAGGATGCTCCAAAATGACTCATCTATATCTATAATGATAGATCTTGATTAGGAGTATCTTTTTCTAGTACATGTCAAGTATCTATTTTGAAGTCTTGATCGATTTTGGGGGTTGGGAAGGATCAGGTGATGGTTTTGGGTGTGATTTGATTTTCGTCTAGAACATCAAAAATCCTTCAGGATGCTCCAAAATGACTCATCTATATCTATAATGATAGATCTTGATTAGGAGTATCTTTTTCTAGTACATGTCAAGTATCTATTTTGAAGTCTTGATCGATTTTGGGGGTTGGGAAGGATCAGGTGATGGTTTTGGGTGTGATTTGATTTTCGTCTAGAACATCAAAAATCCTTCAGGATGCTCCAAAATGACTCATCTATATCTATAATGATAGATCTTGATTAGGAGTATCTTTTTTTAGTACATGTCAAGTATCTATTTTGAAGTCTTGATCGATTTTGGGGGTTGGGAAGGATCAGGTGATGGTTTTGGGTGTGATTTGATTTTCGTCTAGAACATCAAAAATCCTTCAGGATGCTCCAAAATGACTCATCTATATCTATAATGATAGATCTTGATTAGGAGTATCTTTTTCTAGTACATGTCAAGTATCTATTTTGAAGTCTTGATCGATTTTGGGGGTTGGGAAGGATCAGGTGATGGTTTTGGGTGTGATTTGATTTTCGTCTAGAACATCAAAAATCCTTCAGGATGCTCCAAAATGACTCATCTATATCTATAATGATAGATCTTGATTAGGAGTATCTTTTTCTAGTACATGTCAAGTATCTATTTTGAAGTCTTGATCGATTTTGGGGGTTGGGAAGGATCAGGTGATGGTTTTGGGTGTGATTTGATTTTCGTCTAGAACATCAAAAATCCTTCAGGATGCTCCAAAATGACTCATCTATATCTATAATGATAGATCTTGATTAGGAGTATCTTTTTCTAGTACATGTCAAGTATCTATTTTGAAGTCTTGATCGATTTTGGGGGTTGGGAAGGATCAGGTGATGGTTTTGGGTGTGATTTGATTTTCGTCTAGAACATCAAAAATCCTTCAGGATGCTCCAAAATGACTCATCTATATCTATAATGATAGATCTTGATTAGGAGTATCTTTTTCTAGTACATGTCAAGTATCTATTTTGAAGTCTTGATCGATTTTGGGGGTTGGGAAGGATCAGGTGATGGTTTTGGGTGTGATTTGATTTTCGTCTAGAACATCAAAAATCCTTCAGGATGCTCCAAAATGACTCATCTATATCTATAATGATAGATCTTGATTAGGAGTATCTTTTTCTAGTACATGTCAAGTATCTATTTTGAAGTCTTGATCGATTTTGGGGGTTGGGAAGGATCAGGTGATGGTTTTGGGTGTGATTTGATTTTCGTCTAGAACATCAAAAATCCTTCAGGATGCTCCAAAATGACTCATCTATATCTATAATGATAGATCTTGATTAGGAGTATCTTTTTCTAGTACATGTCAAGTATCTATTTTGAAGTCTTGATCGATTTTGGGGGTTGGGAAGGATCAGGTGATGGTTTTGGGTGTGATTTGATTTTCGTCTAGAACATCAAAAATCCTTCAGGATGCTCCAAAATGACTATCTATATCTATAATGATAGATCTTGATTAGGAGTATCTTTTTCTACTACATGTCAAGTATCTATTTTGAAGTCTTGATCGATTTTGGGGGTTGGGAAGGATCAGGTGATGGTTTTGGGTGTGATTTGATTTTCGTCTAGAACATCAAAAATCCTTCAGGATGCTCCAAAATGACTCATCTATATCTATAATGATAGATCTTGATTAGGAGTATCTTTTTCTACTACATGTCAAGTATCTATTTTGAAGTCTTGATCGATTTTGGGGGTTGGGAAGGATCAGGTGATGGTTTTGGGTGTGATTTGATTTTCGTCTAGAACATCAAAAATCCTTCAGGATGCTCCAAAATGACTCATCTATATCTATAATGATAGATCTTGATTAGGAGTATCTTTTTCTAGTACATGTCAAGTATCTATTTTGAAGTCTTGATCGATTTTGGGGGTTGGGAAGGATCAGGTGATGGTTTTGGGTGTGATTTGATTTTCGTCTAGAACATCAAAAATCCTTCAGGATGCTCCAAAATGACTCATCTATATCTATAATGATAGATCTTGATTAGGAGTATCTTTTTCTAGTACATGTCAAGTATCTATTTTGAAGTCTTGATCGATTTTGGGGGTTGGGAAGGATCAGGTGATGGTTTTGGGTGTGATTTGATTTTCGTCTAGAACATCAAAAATCCTTCAGGATGCTCCAAAATGACTCATCTATATCTATAATGATAGATCTTGATTAGGAGTATCTTTTTCTAGTACATGTCAAGTATCTATTTTGAAGTCTTGATCGATTTTGGGGGTTGGGAAGGATCAGGTGATGGTTTTGGGTGTGATTTGATTTTCGTCTAGAACATCAAAAATCCTTCAGGATGCTCCAAAATGACTCATCTATATCTATAATGATAGATCTTGATTAGGAGTATCTTTTTCTAGTACATGTCAAGTATCTATTTTGAAGTCTTGATCGATTTTGGGGGTTGGGAAGGATCAGGTGATGGTTTTGGGTGTGATTTGATTTTCGTCTAGAACATCAAAAATCCTTCAGGATGCTCCAAAATGACTCATCTATATCTATAATGATAGATCTTGATTAGGAGTATCTTTTTCTAGTACATGTCAAGTATCTATTTTGAAGTCTTGATCGATTTTGGGGGTTGGGAAGGATCAGGTGATGGTTTTGGGTGTGATTTGATTTTCGTCTAGAACATCAAAAATCCTTCAGGATGCTCCAAAATGACTCATCTATATCTATAATGATAGATCTTGATTAGGAGTATCTTTTTCTAGTACATGTCAAGTATCTATTTTGAAGTCTTGATCGATTTTGGAGGTTGGGAAGGATCAGGTGATGGTTTTGGGTGTGATTTGATTTTCGTCTAGAACATCAAAAATCCTTCAGGATGCTCCAAAATGACTCATCTATATCTATAATGATAGATCTTGATTAGGAGTATCTTTTTTTAGTACATGTCAAGTATCTATTTTGAAGTCTTGATCGATTTTGGGGGTTGGGAAGGATCAGGTGATGGTTTTGGGTGTGATTTGATTTTCGTCTAGAACATCAAAAATCCTTCAGGATGCTCCAAAATGACTCATCTATATCTATAATGATAGATCTTGATTAGGAGTATCTTTTTCTAGTACATGTCAAGTATCTATTTTGAAGTCTTGATCGATTTTGGGGGTTGGGAAGGATCAGGTGATGGTTTTGGGTGTGATTTGATTTTCGTCTAGAACATCAAAAATCCTTCAGGATGCTCCAAAATGACTCATCTATATCTATAATGATAGATCTTGATTAGGAGTATCTTTTTCTAGTACATGTCAAGTATCTATTTTGAAGTCTTGATCGATTTTGGGGGTTGGGAAGGATCAGGTGATGGTTTTGGGTGTGATTTGATTTTCGTCTAGAACATCAAAAATCCTTCAGGATGCTCCAAAATGACTCATCTATATCTATAATGATAGATCTTGATTAGGAGTATCTTTTTCTAGTACATGTCAAGTATCTATTTTGAAGTCTTGATCGATTTTGGGGGTTGGGAAGGATCAGGTGATGGTTTTGGGTGTGATTTGATTTTCGTCTAGAACATCAAAAATCCTTCAGGATGCTCCAAAATGACTCATCTATATCTATAATGATAGATCTTGATTAGGAGTATCTTTTTCTAGTACATGTCAAGTATCTATTTTGAAGTCTTGATCGATTTTGGGGGTTGGGAAGGATCAGGTGATGGTTTTGGGTGTGATTTGATTTTCGTCTAGAACATCAAAAATCCTTCAGGATGCTCCAAAATGACTCATCTATATCTATAATGATAGATCTTGATTAGGAGTATCTTTTTCTAGTACATGTCAAGTATCTATTTTGAAGTCTTGATCGATTTTGGGGGTTGGGAAGGATCAGGTGATGGTTTTGGGTGTGATTTGATTTTCGTCTAGAACATCAAAAATCCTTCAGGATGCTCCAAAATGACTCATCTATATCTATAATGATAGATCTTGATTAGGAGTATCTTTTTCTAGTACATGTCAAGTATCTATTTTGAAGTCTTGATCGATTTTGGGGGTTGGGAAGGATCAGGTGATGGTTTTGGGTGTGATTTGATTTTCGTCTAGAACATCAAAAATCCTTCAGGATGCTCCAAAATGACTATCTATATCTATAATGATAGATCTTGATTAGGAGTATCTTTTTCTACTACATGTCAAGTATCTATTTTGAAGTCTTGATCGATTTTGGGGGTTGGGAAGGATCAGGTGATGGTTTTGGGTGTGATTTGATTTTCGTCTAGAACATCAAAAATCCTTCAGGATGCTCCAAAATGACTCATCTATATCTATAATGATAGATCTTGATTAGGAGTATCTTTTTCTACTACATGTCAAGTATCTATTTTGAAGTCTTGATCGATTTTGGGGGTTGGGAAGGATCAGGTGATGGTTTTGGGTGTGATTTGATTTTCGTCTAGAACATCAAAAATCCTTCAGGATGCTCCAAAATGACTCATCTATATCTATAATGATAGATCTTGATTAGGAGTATCTTTTTCTAGTACATGTCAAGTATCTATTTTGAAGTCTTGATCGATTTTGGGGGTTGGGAAGGATCAGGTGATGGTTTTGGGTGTGATTTGATTTTCGTCTAGAACATCAAAAATCCTTCAGGATGCTCCAAAATGACTCATCTATATCTATAATGATAGATCTTGATTAGGAGTATCTTTTTCTAGTACATGTCAAGTATCTATTTTGAAGTCTTGATCGATTTTGGGGGTTGGGAAGGATCAGGTGATGGTTTTGGGTGTGATTTGATTTTCGTCTAGAACATCAAAAATCCTTCAGGATGCTCCAAAATGACTCATCTATATCTATAATGATAGATCTTGATTAGGAGTATCTTTTTCTAGTACATGTCAAGTATCTATTTTGAAGTCTTGATCGATTTTGGGGGTTGGGAAGGATCAGGTGATGGTTTTGGGTGTGATTTGATTTTCGTCTAGAACATCAAAAATCCTTCAGGATGCTCCAAAATGACTCATCTATATCTATAATGATAGATCTTGATTAGGAGTATCTTTTTCTAGTACATGTCAAGTATCTATTTTGAAGTCTTGATCGATTTTGGGGGTTGGGAAGGATCAGGTGATGGTTTTGGGTGTGATTTGATTTTCGTCTAGAACATCAAAAATCCTTCAGGATGCTCCAAAATGACTCATCTATATCTATAATGATAGATCTTGATTAGGAGTATCTTTTTCTAGTACATGTCAAGTATCTATTTTGAAGTTTTGATCGATTTTGGGGGTTGGGAAGGATCAGGTGATGGTTTTGGGTGTGATTTGATTTTCGTCTAGAACATCAAAAATCCTTCAGGATGCTCCAAAATGACTCATCTATATCTATAATGATAGATCTTGATTAGGAGTATCTTTTTCTAGTACATGTCAAGTATCTATTTTGAAGTCTTGATCGATTTTGGGGGTTGGGAAGGATCAGGTGATGGTTTTGGGTGTGATTTGATTTTCGTCTAGAACATCAAAAATCCTTCAGGATGCTCCAAAATGACTTATCTATATCTATAATGATAGATCTTGATTAGGAGTATCTTTTTCTACTACATGTCAAGTATCTATTTTGAAGTCTTGATCGATTTTGGGGGTTGGGAAGGATCAGGTGATGGTTTTGGGTGTGATTTGATTTTCGTCTAGAACATCAAAAATCCTTCAGGATGCTCCAAAATGACTCATCTATATCTATAATGATAGATCTTGATTAGGAGTATCTTTTTCTAGTACATGTCAAGTATCTATTTTGAAGTCTTGATCGATTTTGGGGGTTGGGAAGGATCAGGTGATGGTTTTGGGTGTGATTTGATTTTCGTCTAGAATATCAAAAATCCTTCATGATGCTCCAAAATGACTCATCTATATCTATAATGATAGATCTTGATTAGGAGTATCTTTTTCTAGTACATGTCAAGTATCTATTTTGAAGTCTTGATCGATTTTGGGGGTTGGGAAGGATCAGAGGTGATGGTTTTGGGTGTGATTTGATTTTCGTCTAGAACATCAAAAATCCTTCAGGATGCTCCAAAATGACTCATCTATATCTATAATGATAGATCTTGATTAGGAGTATCTTTTTCTAGTACATGTCAAGTATCTATTTTGAAGTCTTGATCGATTTTGGGGGTTGGGAAGGATCAGGTGATGGTTTTGGGTGTGATTTGATTTTCGTCTAGAACATCAAAAATCCTTCAGGATGCTCCAAAATGACTCATCTATATCTATAATGATAGATCTTGATTAGGAGTATCTTTTTCTAGTACATGTCAAGTATCTATTTTGAAGTCTTGATCGATTTTGGGGGTTGGGAAGGATCAGGTGATGGTTTTGGGTGTGATTTGATTTTCGTCTAGAACATCAAAAATCCTTCAGGATGCTCCAAAATGACTCTATATCTATAATGATAGATCTTGATTAGGAGTATCTTTTTCTAGTACATGTCAAGTATCTATTTTGAAGTCTTGATCGATTTTGGGGGTTGGGAAGGATCAGGTGATGGTTTTGGGTGTGATTTGATTTTCGTCTAGAACATCAAAAATCCTTCAGGATGCTCCAAAATGACTCATCTATATCTATAATGATAGATCTTGATTAGGAGTATCTTTTTCTAGTACATGTCAAGTATCTATTTTGAAGTCTTGATCGATTTTGGGGGTTGGGAAGGATCAGGTGATGGTTTTGGGTGTGATTTGATTTTCGTCTAGAACATCAAAAATCCTTCAGGATGCTCCAAAATGACTCATCTATATCTATAATGATAGATCTTGATTAGGAGTATCTTTTTCTAGTACATGTCAAGTATCTATTTTGAAGTCTTGATCGATTTTGGGGGTTGGGAAGGATCAGGTGATGGTTTTGGGTGTGATTTGATTTTCGTCTAGACATCAAAAATCCTTCAGGATGCTCCAAAATGACTCATCTATATCTATAATGATAGATCTTGATTAGGAGTATCTTTTTCTAGTACATGTCAAGTATCTATTTTGAAGTCTTGATCGATTTTGGGGGTTGGGAAGGATCAGGTGATGGTTTTGGGTGTGATTTGATTTTCGTCTAGAACATCAAAAATCCTTCAGGATGCTCCAAAATGACTTATCTATATCTATAATGATAGATCTTGATTAGGAGTATCTTTTTCTAGTACATGTCAAGTATCTATTTTGAAGTCTTGATCGATTTTGGGGGTTGGGAAGGATCAGGTGATGGTTTTGGGTGTGATTTGATTTTGGTCTAGAACATCAAAAATCCTTCAGGATGCTCCAAAATGACTCATCTATATCTATAATGATAGATCTTGATTAGGAGTATCTTTTTCTAGTACATGTCAAGTATCTATTTTGAAGTCTTGATCGATTTTGGGGGTTGGGAAGGATCAGGTGATGGTTTTGGGTGTGATTTGATTTTCGTCTAGAATATCAAAAATCCTTCATGATGCTCCAAAATGACTCATCTATATCTATAATGATAGACCTTGATTAGGAGTATCTTTTTCTAGTACATGTCAAGTATCTATTTTGAAGTCTTGATCGATTTTGGGGGTTGGGAAGGATCAGAGGTGATGGTTTTGGGTGTGATTTGATTTTCGTCTAGAACATCAAAAATCCTTCAGGATGCTCCAAAATGACTCATCTATATCTATAATGATAGATCTTGATTAGGAGTATCTTTTTCTAGTACATGTCAAGTATCTATTTTGAAGTCTTGATCGATTTTGGGGGTTGGGAAGGATCAGGTGATGGTTTTGGGTGTGATTTGATTTTCGTCTAGAACATCAAAAATCCTTCAGGATGCTCCAAAATGACTCATCTATATCTATAATGATAGATCTTGATTAGGAGTATCTTTTTCTAGTACATGTCAAGTATCTATTTTGAAGTCTTGATCGATTTTGGGGGTTGGGAAGGATCAGGTGATGGTTTTGGGTGTGATTTGATTTTCGTCTAGAACATCAAAAATCCTTCAGGATGCTCCAAAATGACTCATCTATATCTATAATGATAGATCTTGATTAGGAGTATCTTTTTCTAGTACATGTCAAGTATCTATTTTGAAGTCTTGATCGATTTTGGGGGTTGGGAAGGATCAGGTGATGGTTTTGGGTGTGATTTGATTTTCGTCTAGAACATCAAAAATCCTTCAGGATGCTCCAAAATGACTCATCTATATCTATAATGATAGATCTTGATTAGGAGTATCTTTTTCTAGTACATGTCAAGTATCTATTTTGAAGTCTTGATCGATTTTGGGGGTTGGGAAGGATCAGGTGATGGTTTTGGGTGTGATTTGATTTTCGTCTAGAACATCAAAAATCCTTCAGGATGCTCCAAAATGACTCATCTATATCTATAATGATAGATCTTGATTAGGAGTATCTTTTTCTAGTACATGTCAAGTATCTATTTTGAAGTCTTGATCGATTTTGGGGGTTGGGAAGGATCAGGTGATGGTTTTGGGTGTGATTTGATTTTCGTCTAGAACATCAAAAATCCTTCAGGATGCTCCAAAATGACTCATCTATATCTATAATGATAGATCTTGATTAGGAGTATCTTTTTTTAGTACATGTCAAGTATCTATTTTGAAGTCTTGATCGATTTTGGGGGTTGGGAAGGATCAGGTGATGGTTTTGGGTGTGATTTGATTTTCGTCTAGAACATCAAAAATCCTTCAGGATGCTCCAAAATGACTCATCTATATCTATAATGATAGATCTTTTTCTAGTACATGTCAAGTATCTTTTTTGAAGTCTTGATCGATTTTGGGGGTTGGGAAGGATCAGGTGATGGTTTTGGGTGTGATTTGATTTTCGTCTAGAACATCAAAAATCCTTCAGGATGCTCCAAAATGACTCATCTATATCTATAATGATAGATCTTGATTAGGAGTATCTTTTTCTAGTACATGTCAAGTATCTATTTTGAAGTCTTGATCGATTTTGGGGGTTGGGAAGGATCAGGTGATGGTTTTGGGTGTGATTTGATTTTCGTCTAGAACATCAAAAATCCTTCAGGATGCTCCAAAATGACTCATCTATATCTATAATGATAGATCTTGATTAGGAGTATCTTTTTCTAGTACATGTCAAGTATCTATTTTGAAGTCTTGATCGATTTTGGGGGTTGGGAAGGATCAGGTGATGGTTTTGGGTGTGATTTGATTTTCGTCTAGAACATCAAAAATCCTTCAGGATGCTCCAAAATGACTCATCTATATCTATAATGATAGATCTTGATTAGGAGTATCTTTTTCTAGTACATGTCAAGTATCTATTTTGAAGTCTTGATCGATTTTGGGGGTTGGGAAGGATCAGGTGATGGTTTTGGGTGTGATTTGATTTTCGTCTAGAACATCAAAAATCCTTCAGGATGCTCCAAAATGACTCATCTATATCTATAATGATAGATCTTGATTAGGAGTATCTTTTTCTAGTACATGTCAAGTATCTATTTTGAAGTCTTGATCGATTTTGGGGGTTGGGAAGGATCAGGTGATGGTTTTGGGTGTGATTTGATTTTCGTCTAGAACATCAAAAATCCTTCAGGATGCTCCAAAATGACTCATCTATATCTATAATGATAGATCTTGATTAGGAGTATCTTTTTCTAGTACATGTCAAGTATCTATTTTGAAGTCTTGATCGATTTTGGGGGTTGGGAAGGATCAGGTGATGGTTTTGGGTGTGATTTGATTTTCGTCTAGAACATCAAAAATCCTTCAGGATGCTCCAAAATGACTCATCTATATCTATAATGATAGATCTTGATTAGGAGTATCTTTTTCTAGTACATGTCAAGTATCTATTTTGAAGTCTTGATCGATTTTGGGTGTTGGGAAGGATCAGGTGATGGTTTTGGGTGTGATTTGATTTTCGTCTAGAACATCAAAAATCCTTCAGGATGCTCCAAAATGACTCATCTATATCTATAATGATAGATCTTGATTAGGAGTATCTTTTTCTAGTACATGTCAAGTATCTATTTTGAAGTCTTGATCGATTTTGGGGGTTGGGAAGGATCAGGCGATGGTTTTGGGTGTGATTTGATTTTCGTCTAGAACATCAAAAATCCTTCAGGATGCTCCAAAATGACTCATCTATATCTATAATGATAGATCTTGATTAGGAGTATCTTTTTCTAGTACATGTCAAGTATCTATTTTGAAGTCTTGATCGATTTTGGGGGTTGGGAAGGATCAGGTGATGGTTTTGGGTGTGATTTGATTTTCGTCTAGAACATCAAAAATCCTTCAGGATGCTCCAAAATGACTCATCTATATCTATAATGATAGATCTTGATTAGGAGTATCTTTTTCTAGTACATGTCAAGTATCTATTTTGAAGTCTTGATCGATTTTGGGGGTTGGGAAGGATCAGGTGATGGTTTTGGGTGTGATTTGATTTTCGTCTAGAACATCAAAAATCCTTCAGGATGCTCCAAAATGACTCATCTATATCTATAATGATAGATCTTGATTAGGAGTATCTTTTTCTAGTACATGTCAAGTATCTATTTTGAAGTCTTGATCGATTTTGGGGGTTGGGAAGGATCAGGTGATGGTTTTGGGTGTGATTTGATTTTCGTCTAGAACATCAAAAATCCTTCAGGATGCTCCAAAATGACTCATCTATATCTATAATGATAGATCTTGATTAGGAGTATCTTTTTCTAGTACATGTCAAGTATCTATTTTGAAGTCTTGATCGATTTTGGGGGTTGGGAAGGATCAGGTGATGGTTTTGGGTGTGATTTGATTTTCGTCTAGAACATCAAAAATCCTTCAGGATGCTCCAAAATGACTCATCTATATCTATAATGATAGATCTTGATTAGGAGTATCTTTTTTTAGTACATGTCAAGTATCTATTTTGAAGTCTTGATCGATTTTGGGGGTTGGGAAGGATCAGGTGATGGTTTTGGGTGTGATTTGATTTTCGTCTAGAACATCAAAAATCCTTCAGGATGCTCCAAAATGACTCATCTATATCTATAATGATAGATCTTGATTAGGAGTATCTTTTTCTAGTACATGTCAAGTATCTATTTTGAAGTCTTGATCGATTTTGGGGGTTGGGAAGGATCAGGTGATGGTTTTGGGTGTGATTTGATTTTCGTCTAGAACATCAAAAATCCTTCAGGATGCTCCAAAATGACTCATCTATATCTATAATGATAGATCTTGATTAGGAGTATCTTTTTCTAGTACATGTCAAGTATCTATTTTGAAGTCTTGATCGATTTTGGGGGTTGGGAAGGATCAGGTGATGGTTTTGGGTGTGATTTGATTTTCGTCTAGAACATCAAAAATCCTTCAGGATGCTCCAAAATGACTCATCTATATCTATAATGATAGATCTTGATTAGGAGTATCTTTTTCTAGTACATGTCAAGTATCTATTTTGAAGTCTTGATCGATTTTGGGGGTTGGGAAGGATCAGGTGATGGTTTTGGGTGTGATTTGATTTTCGTCTAGAACATCAAAAATCCTTCAGGATGCTCCAAAATGACTCATCCATATCTATAATGATAGATCTTGATTAGGAGTATCTTTTTCTAGTACATGTCAAGTATCTATTTTGAAGTCTTGATCGATTTTGGGGGTTGGGAAGGATCAGGTGATGGTTTTGGGTGTGATTTGATTTTCGTCTAGAACATCAAAAATCCTTCAGGATGCTCCAAAATGACTCATCTATATCTATAATGATAGATCTTGATTAGGAGTATCTTTTTCTAGTACATGTCAAGTATCTATTTTGAAGTCTTGATCGAT
>NW_026605267.1:0-20262 GCF_945859685.1 Eupeodes corollae
CAAAAATAATTTGTGCGTGATAGGTAGTGATGACTCTTCATCGGCGCTAGAAGTATTGCCCTCTTTAAAATGGATTCATTTGTCTCGTTTTACCCCATTAACGACACCTGATGCTATAATTACTTATGCATCTAATAAACTAAATTTAGCTAAAAACACTCTGTCTTGTTTTCCCTTGTGTAAACAAAATACTGATGTGACTAAATTAAAACATATAACTTTTCGGCTCGGGATTCCTACAACAGCATTGGAAAGATGCTTTGAAAGGAGAAATCTGGCCTACGAATGGTAAATGTGAAAATGTTTCATTTTTTCCCAAAAAAAAGAAATTGTACAATTAGCAAGTGTCAACAATTAACTATGCAAATTAATAAACAACTAATCCCTCAAGATAAAAAACAACAACAACAACATAATCTTCAAACTCCCTCTCCATTCTCTACATCTCTTTCTTATTCGTCATTACCATTATCATTCGCTACAACCGTCCGTCGTCATCCCTATCACTGTTACCCTCGCCATCGGTAACATTGCCATCGCTGCAGCCACCGAAAACCACCATCATCACTTCATCCTTCTTCATCATCATCATCATCATCATCATCGCCGTCATCTTGTTCTCATGAAAAAAATACACTCTCTCGTATATTACCAGAATGCTGGGTGGTATTAGAACAAAAACTAAAGAAATTTTTCTCGCTTCATCAATTGCATGAATATGACGTCATTATCTTTACTGAGACTTGGCTCCATGGTCACATTCAATCAGCTGAGCTCTTCGATCACTTTTTTGATGTTTACCGCTCTGATAGATGTGAATTTTCAACTCAGAGAGGAGGAGGTATACTTATTGCTGTGAATACAAAATTCTCAAGTAAGACTTTAAACCTGCGATTCAATGATAAAAAGGTTGAACAATTATTGGTCTTGGTTGATGTAAGTAATGAAGTAGGAATATATACAGAAATTGTTTTTGTTGTAAGCTACATTCCTCCTAAGAGCTCTACGTTTATTTATGAAATGCATTTAAATAATATTGAATTTTTATTGGAAAGGTTACATGATTACCAACTGCCTTGTATTTTAGGAGATTTCAATTTATGTGATATTCATTGGAACTATTCCGGAGATGATAAATGCTTAATTCCTTATAATGTTAAAAAAGATTTTGAAATTTTATTTATTGATTCAATATTGTCCTCTTAACTTACTTCAAGTAAATTGTATAAGCAATTCTATGCAAAGATATCTAGATTTACTCTTTTTGTATAATAACCTAGCTTATGAAGTTAAAGAATCTTTATTTCCAATTGTAAAAAATACTATTTATCATAAAGCGATATGCTTAAGTTTACGAATGTATAATAATAATGTTTCTAGTTCAATTAAACAATTCCGTTGTAATGATTTTAATTTTTTAAAAGGAGAATATGATAACTTGAATGATTACTTTTTATCAATAGATTGGTCATTATATCTTTTTGGAACAAATTTGGATGCTATTTATAAAAAATTTTTAGAATGTCTATTTGATGGTTTTTGTCGATTTATTCCAAAAAACAAAAATAGGTGTAATTCAAAATTGCCTTGGAGCAACAAAAGACTTCATAATGTTAAAAATATAAAAAATAAAGATTTTAAAAAGTTTAAGAAAACCAATTCTGATATTGATAAAGATCGATACTGTCAGATGCGACGTGAATACGATTTCTTAAATAAATTTTTATACAGACAATATATCTTGGATACTCAATCAAAGATATCAAGAGACCCAAAATCATTCTGGGCTTTCATAAATTATAAGAAGCAGAACTCGGTTATTTTCAATAATATGGAGTATAACGATCAATATTCTTCAGATTTAAATACAACATGTGATTTATTCGCGTCATTTTTTGAGAATGTTTATGTGGAATCATTCACCTGTAATTATTTCAGACAGTTTAAATTATCAGTTACCTGTTTCCAACTTGGATTTAGGGCACCTTTTTTTGTCATTAGACGACGTTAAGGAAGGGATTTTGAATATTAATTCAAGTCTAACTCCAGGTCCTGATGGTATTCCATCCTATGTAATTAAAAAATGTTTGTCTTTAGTTGAACCTCTTCAAATTATTTACAATTTGTCTCTTTCAAAAGGAGTTTTTTTTTAGATGACTGGAAGTTTTCGTTTATAAATCCCATTTTTAAATCAGGTCAAAAACATAAAATTGAGAATTATCGTGGCAGTCACCAAACTTTCTGCTATACCGAAGCTTTTTGAGTTGATTGTAAAAAACAAAATTTATTTTCATGTTAAAAGAATTTATTTCTCCATGTCAACATGGATTCGTGAGTGGTAGATCTACTACAACTAATTTGACACTTTTTACTCAACATTTTGTCAAATGCCTTGGAATCTGGTTTTCAAGTTGATGTAATTTATACTGATTTCCGGAAAGCGTTTGATAGTATTTGTATACCACTTCTTGTTCAAAAACTCAATAAATTCGGTTTCCATTCAAATTTTCTCAAGTGGATTTCAAGCTATTTGGTTAATAGAAAACAAGTTGTGAAAATTTTGAACTCGCTGTCAACAAAAACAATATATGTACCATCTGGTGTTCCACAAGGGAGCCATCTTGGTCCATTGTTTGTTTTTGATTTTCATAAATGAATTACCATTATACTTGAATTTTACAAATGGTCTATTATTTGCGGATGATTTTAAAATATTTGCAACTGTTAAGAGTATCAATTGATTGTATATTAATACAGAATGATATTGATACTATAAACGATTGGTGTAAAAGTAATCATCTTTCGCTTAACATCAATAAATGTAGTTGTATGTCTTTTTCCCGATGTCATACCATTATTAATTATAATTATAATATTTCAAACGTCGTCTTAGGTAGAGTTTCGGAGATTAAGGACCTCGGTGTAATATTCAATGACAAATTAAATTTTCTCCGGGCATATGGATTATGTTATTGCTAAAGCGAATTCAATGTTAGTGTTTTCTTAAAAGAAACTGTGCCGAATTTTCGAATCCATATGCAATAAAATCCGTCTTGTACGTCCTCATTTGGAATATGCTTCAGTTGTATGGGATCCTCATTATACAGTTTCAAAAAATCGTATTGAGAAAGTTCAAAAGTCTTTTAAAAATTTGTAGTTCGACAACTTAAATGGAATTTAGATTCAATGCCTTGTTATTCTACAAGATGCGCTTTAATTGGTCTGAACTCTTTAGAAAATCGGCGAATTGTTAATTGTGTAATGTTTGTTCATGATATATTGTCTTACCATATAAAATGATCCGATTTACTTAATCTATTAAATTTGTATGTTCCTCAAAGATATATAAGATCAAGACAATGTTTTACATACCATATCATAGATTTAATTATGGTTTAAATAAACCAATTTCAAGATGCATGAAATCATTTAATGAATTTGAATTATATTTAGATATAAGCCTAGAAAGGAATGTTATTAAGCAATATTTAAATGATAAATTAATTAATTAGTATGTAGTTAAAAGCAATCTGTAAGAGTTAACTCGATAGATGAAGAAAATAAATAATTTTTGGGAAACGAGCGATCGTATAACATTTTGGTTTGCAGTTGTGGGTAGAGCATTTAAATACCTTTCTTTTGATGTGCATTTTGATTGGGTGGGAAATAGTTTTGAAAATACTACTTTTTTCGGCAAGGGTTAGCCCACGATTTTCTCGAAAAACTGAAAAAATATCATTTTTGAGATTTATGCATCAATTGAAAGGTGGGTCGATGCTCTGTATTTTAGTGAAAACCGCATCATGTTTGGAGGCTTGGTTGAGGAAATAGAGCAACCGAAAGATAATTTGTGATGAGCTGGGTCGAAATTCTGTAATTTTACTTTTTGACTAATTTTTCGGAAAAGAGCGATCGTATAACATTTTGGTTTGCAGCTGTGGGTAGAGCATTTAAATACCTTTCTTTTGATGTGCATTTTGATTGGGTGGGAAATAGTTTTGAAAATACTACTTTTTTCGGCAAGGGTTAGCCCACGATTTTCTCGAAAAACTGAAAGAAAAATCATTTTTGTGATTTATGCATCAATTGAAAGGTGGGTCGATGCTCTGTATTTTAGTGAAAACCGCATCATGTTTGGAGGCTTGGTTGAGGAAATAGAGCAACCGAAAGATAATTTGTGATGAGCTGGGTCGAAATTCTGTAATTTTACTTTTTGACTAATTTTTCGGAAAAGAGAGATCGTATAACATTTTGGTTTGCAGTTGTTGGTAGAGCATTTAAATACCTTTCTTTTGATGTGCATTTTGATTGGGTGGGAAATAGTTTTGAAAATACTACTTTTTTCGGCAAGGGTTAGCCCACGATTTTCTCGAAAAACTGAAAAAAAATCATTTTTGTGATTTATGCATCAATTGAAAGGTGGGTCGATGCTCTGTATTTTAGTGAAAACCGCATCATGTTTGGAGGCTTGGTTGAGGAAATAGAGCAACCGAAAGATAATTTGTGATGAGCTGGGTCGAAATTCTGTAATTTTACTTTTTGACTAATTTTTCGGAAACAAGCGATCGTATAACATTTTGGTTTGCAGTTGTGGGGTAGAGCATTTAAATACCTTTCTTTTGATGTGCATTTTGATTGGGTGGGAAATAGTTTTGAAAATACTACTTTTTTCGTCAAGTAAGCCCACGATTTTCTCGAAAAACTGAAAAAAAAAATCATTTTTGTGATTTATGCATCAATTGAAAGGTGGGTGGATGCTCTGTATTTTAGTGAAAACCGCATCATGTTTGGAGGCTTGGTTGAGGAAATAGAGCAACCGAAAGATAATTTGTGATGAGCTGGGTCGAAATTCTGTAATTTTACTTTTTGACTAATTTTTCGGAAACGAGCGATCGTATAACATTTTGGTTTGCAGTTGTGGGTAGAGCATTTAAATATGTACCTTTCTTTTGATGTGCATTTTGATTGGGTGGGAAATAGTTTTGAAAATACTACTTTTTTCGGCAAGGGTTAGCCCACGATTTTCTCGAAAAACTGAAAAAAAAAATCATTTTTGAGAGTTATGCATCAATTAAAAGTTGGGTCGATGCTCTGTATTTTAGTGAAAACCGCATCATGTTTGGAGGCTTGGTTGAGGAAATAGAGCAACCGAAAGATAATTTGTGATGAGCTGGGTCGAAATTCTGTAATTTTACTTTTTGACTAATTTTTCGGAAAAGAGCGATCGTATAACATTTTGGTTTGCAGTTGTGGGTTAGAGCATTTAAATACCTTTCTTTTGATGTTCATTTTGATTGGGTGGGAAATAGTTTTGAAAATACTACTTTTTTCGGCAAGGGTTAGCCCACGATTTTCTCGAAAAACTGAAAAAAAATCATTTTTGTGATTTATGCATCAATTGAAAGGTGGGTCGATGCTCTGTATTTTAGTGAAAACCGCATCATGTTTGGAGGCTTGGTTGAGGAAATAGAGCAACCGAAAGATAATTTGTGATGAGCTGGGTCGAAATTCTGTAATTTTACTTTTTGACTAATTTTTCGGAAAAGAGCGATCGTATAACATTTTGGTTTGCAGCTGTGGGTAGAGCATTTAAATACCTTTCTTTTGATGTGCATTTTGATTGGGTGGGAAATAGTTTTGAAAATACTACTTTTTTTCGGCAAGGGTTAGCCCACGATTTTCTCGAAAAACTGAAAGAAAAATCATTTTTGTGATTTATGCATCAATTGAAAGGTGGGTCGATGCTCTGTATTTTAGTGAAAACCGCATCATGTTTGGAGGCTTGGTTGAGGAAATAGAGCAACCGAAAGATAATTTGTGATGAGCTGGGTCGAAATTCTGTAATTTTACTTTTTGACTAATTTTTCGGAAAAGAGAGATCGTATAACATTTTGGTTTGCAGTTGTTGGTAGAGCATTTAAATACCTTTCTTTTGATGTGCATTTTGATTGGGTGGGAAATAGTTTTGAAAATACTACTTTTTTCGGCAAGGGTTAGCCCACGATTTTCTCGAAAAACTGAAAAAAAATCATTTTTGTGATTTATGCATCAATTGAAAGGTGGGTCGATGCTCTGTATTTTAGTGAAAACCGCATCATGTTTGGAGGCTTGGTTGAGGAAATAGAGCAACCGAAAGATAATTTGTGATGAGCTGGGTCGAAATTCTGTAATTTTACTTTTTGACTAATTTTTCGGAAACAAGCGATCGTATAACATTTTGGTTTGCAGTTGTGGGTAGAGCATTTAAATACCTTTCTTTTGATGTGCATTTTGATTGGGTGGGAAATAGTTTTGAAAATACTACTTTTTTCGTCAAGTAAGCCCACGATTTTCTCGAAAAACTGAAAAAAAAAATCATTTTTGTGATTTATGCATCAATTGAAAGGTGGGTGGATGCTCTGTATTTTAGTGAAAACCGCATCATGTTTGGAGGCTTGGTTGAGGAAATAGAGCAACCGAAAGATAATTTGTGATGAGCTGGGTCGAAATTCTGTAATTTTACTTTTTGACTAATTTTTCGGAAACGAGCGATCGTATAACATTTTGGTTTGCAGTTGTGGGTAGAGCATTTAAATATGTACCTTTCTTTTGATGTGCATTTTGATTGGGTGGGAAATAGTTTTGAAAATACTACTTTTTTCGGCAAGGGTTAGCCCACGATTTTCTCGAAAAACTGAAAAAAAAAATCATTTTTGAGAGTTATGCATCAATTAAAAGTTGGGTCGATGCTCTGTATTTTAGTGAAAACCGCATCATGTTTGGAGGCTTGGTTGAGGAAATAGAGCAACCGAAAGATAATTTGTGATGAGCTGGGTCGAAATTCTGTAATTTTACTTTTTGACTAATTTTTCGGAAAAGAGCGATCGTATAACATTTTGGTTTGCAGTTGTGGGTAGAGCATTTAAATACCTTTCTTTTGATGTTCATTTTGATTGGGTGGGAAATAGTTTTGAAAATACTACTTTTTTCGGCAAGGGTTAGCCCACGATTTTCTCGAAAAACTGAAAAAAAATCATTTTTGTGATTTATGCATCAATTGAAAGGTGGGTCGATGCTCTGTATTTTAGTGAAAACCGCATCATGTTTGGAGGCTTGGTTGAGGAAATAGAGCAACCGAAAGATAATTTGTGATGAGCTGGGTCGAAATTCTGTAATTTTACTTTTTGACTAATTTTTCGGAAACAAGCGATCGTATAACATTTTGGTTTGCAGTTGTGGGTAGAGCATTTAAATACCTTTCTTTTGATATGCATTTTGATTGGGTGGGAAATAGTTTTGAAAATACTACTTTTTTGGCTATGGGTTAGCCCACGATTTTCTCGAAAAACTGAAAAAAAAATCATTTTTGTGATTTATGCATCAATTGAAAGGTGGGTCGATGCTCTGTATTTTAGTAAAAACCGCATCATGTTTGGAGGCTTGGTTGAGGAAATAGAGCAACCGAAAGATAATTTGTGATGAGCTGGGTCGAAATTCTGTAATTTTACTTTTTGACTAATTTTTCGGAAACGAGCGATCGTATAACATTTTGGTTTGCAGTTGTGGGTAGAGCATTTAAATACCTTTCTTTTGATGTGCATTTTGATTGGGTGGGAAATAGTTTTGAAAATACTACTTTTTTCGGCAAGGGTTAGCCCACGATTTTCTCGAAAAACTGAAAAAAAATCATTTTTGTGATTTATGCATCAATTGAAAGGTGGGTCGATGCTCTGTATTTTAGTGAAAACCGCATCATGTTTGGAGGCTTGGTTGAGGAAATAGAGCAACCGAAAGATAATTTGTGATGAGCTGGGTCGAAATTCTGTAATTTTACTTTTTGACTAATTTTTCGGAAACGAGCGATCGTATAACATTTTGGTTTGCAGTTGTGGGTAGAGCATTTAAATACCTTTCTTTTGATGTGCATTTTGATTGGGTGGGAAATAGTTTTGAAAATACTACTTTTTTCGGCAAGGGTTAGCCCACGATTTTCTCGAAAAACTGAAAAAAAATCAATTTGTGATTTATGCATCAATTAAAAGGTGGGTCGATGCTCTGTATTTTAGTGAAAACCGCATCATGTTTGGAGGCTTGGTTGAGGAAATAGAGCAACCGAAAGATAATTTGTGATGAGCTGGGTCGAAATTCTGTAATTTTACTTTTTGACTAATTTTTCGGAAACGAGCGATTGTATAACATTTTGGTTTGCAGTTGTGAGTAGAGCATTTAAATACCTTTCTTTTGATGTGCATTTTGATTGGGTGGGAAATAGTTTTGAAAATACTACTTTTTTCGGCAAGGGTTAGCCCACGATTTTCTCGAAAAACTGAAAAAAAATCAATTTGTGATTTATGCATCAATTAAAAGGTGGGTCGATGCTCTGTATTTTAGTGAAAACCGCATCATGTTTGGAGGCTTGGTTGAGGAAATAGAGCAACCGAAAGATAATTTGTGATGAGCTGGGTCGAAATTCTGTAATTTTACTTTTTGACTAATTTTTCGGAAACGAGCGATTGTATAACATTTTGGTTTGCAGTTGTGGGTAGAGCATTTAAATACCTTTCTTTTGATGTGCATTTTGATTGGGTGGGAAATAGTTTTGAAAATACTACTTTTTCGGCAATGGGTTAGCCCACGATTTTCTCGAAAAACTGAAAAAAAATCATTTTTGAGATTTATGCATCAATTGAAAGGTGGGTCGATGCTCTGTATTTTAGTGAAAACCGCATCATGTTTGGAGGCTTGGTTGAGGAAATAGAGCAACCGAAAGATAATTTGTGATGAGCTGGGTCGAAATTCTGTAATTTTACTTTTTGACTAATTTTTCGGAAACGAGAGATCGTATAACATTTTGGTTTGCAGTTGTGGGTAGAGCATTTAAATACCTTTCTTTTGATGTTCATTTTGATTGGGTGGGAAATAGTTTTGAAAATACTACTTTTTCGGCAATGGGTTAGCCCACGATTTTCTCGAAAAACTGAAACAAAATCATTTTTGTGATTTATGCATCAATTGAAAGGTGGGTCGATGCTCTGTATTTTAGTGAAAACCGCATCATGTTTGGAGGCTTGGTTGAGGAAATAGAGCAACCGAAAGATAATTTGTGATGAGCTGGGTCGAAATTCTGTAATTTTACTTTTTGACTAATTTTTCGGAAACGAGCGATCGTATAACATTTTGGTTTGCAGTTGTGGGTAGAGCATTTAAATACCTTTCTTTTGATGTGCATTTTGATTGGGTGGGAAATAGTTTTGAAAATACTACTTTTTTCGGCAAGGGTTAGCCCACGATTTTCTCGAAAAACTGAAAAAAAATCATTTTTGTGATTTATGCATCAATTGAAAGGTGGGTCGATGCTCTGTATTTTAGTGAAAACCGCATCATGTTTGGAGGCTTGGTTGAGGAAATAGAGCAACCGAAAGATAATTTGTGATGAGCTGGGTCGAAATTCTGTAATTTTACTTTTTGACTAATTTTTCGGAAACGAGCGATCGTATAACATTTTGGTTTGCAGTTGTGGGTAGAGCATTTAAATACCTTTCTTTTGATGTGCATTTTGATTGGGTGGGAAATAGTTTTGAAAATACTACTTTTTTCGGCAAGGGTTAGCCCACGATTTTCTCGAAAAACTGAAAAAAAATCATTTTTGAGATTTATGCATCAATTGAAAGGTGGGTCGATGCTCTGTATTGTAGTGAAAACCGCATCATGTTTGGAGGCTTGGTTGAGGAAATAGAGCAACCGAAAGATAATTTGTGATGAGCTGGGTCGAAATTCTGTAATTTTACTTTTTGACTAATTTTTCGGAAACGAGCGATCGTATAACATTTTGGTTTGCAGTTGTGGGTAGAGCATTTAAATACCTTTCTTTTGATGTGTATTTTGATTGGGTGGGAAATAGTTTTGAAAATACTACTTTTTCGGCAAGGGTTAGCCCACGATTTTCTCGAAAAACTGAAAAAAAATCATTTTTGTGATTTATGCATCAATTGAAAGGTGGGTCGATGCTCTGTATTTTAGTGAAAACCGCATCATGTTTGGAGGCTTGGTTGAGGAAATAGAGCAACCGAAAGATAATTTGTGATGAGCTGGGTCGAAATTCTGTAATTTTACTTTTTGACTAATTTTTCGGAAACGAGCGATCGTATAACATTTTGGTTTGCAGTTGTGGGTAGAGCATTTAAATACCTTTCTTTTGATGTGCATTTTGATTGGGTGGGAAATAGTTTTGAAAATACTACTTTTTTCGGCAAGGGTTAGCCCACGATTTTCTCGAAAAACTGAAAAAAAATCATTTTTGTGATTTATGCATCAATTGAAAGGTGGGTCGATGCTCTGTATTTTAGTGAAAACCGCATCATGTTTGGAGGCTTGGTTGAGGAAATAGAGCAACCGAAAGATAATTTGTGATGAGCTGGGTCGAAATTCTGTAATTTTACTTTTTGACTAATTTTTCGGAAACGAGCGATCGTATAACATTTTGGTTTGCAGTTGTGGGTAGAGCATTTAAATACCTTTCTTTTGATGTGCATTTTGATTGGGTGGGAAATAGTTTTGAAAATACTACTTTTTTCGGCAAGGGTTAGCCCACGATTTTCTCGAAAAACTGAAAAAAAATCAATTTGTGATTTATGCATCAATTAAAAGGTGGGTCGATGCTCTGTATTAAAAGGTGGGTCGATGCTCTGTATTTTAGTGAAAACCGCATCATGTTTGGAGGCTTGGTTGAGGAAATAGAGCAACCGAAAGATAATTTGTGATGAGCTGGGTCGAAATTCTGTAATTTTACTTTTTGACTAATTTTTCGGAAACGAGCGATTGTATAACATTTTGGTTTGCAGTTGTGGGTAGAGCATTTAAATACCTTTCTTTTGATGTGCATTTTGATTGGGTGGGAAATAGTTTTGAAAATACTACTTTTTCGGCAATGGGTTAGCCCACGATTTTCTCGAAAAACTGAAAAAAAATCATTTTTGTGATTTATGCATCAATTGAAAGGTGGGTCGATGCTCTGTATTTTAGTGAAAACCGCATCATGTTTGGAGGCTTGGTTGAGGAAATAGAGCAACCGAAAGATAATTTGTGATGAGCTGGGTCGAAATTCTGTAATTTTACTTTTTGACTAATTTTTCGGAAACGAGAGATCGTATAACATTTTGGTTTGCAGTTGTGGGTAGAGCATTTAAATACCTTTCTTTTGATGTTCATTTTGATTGGGTGGGAAATAGTTTTGAAAATACTACTTTTTTCGGCAAGGGTTAGCCCACGATTTTCTCGAAAAACTGAAAAAAAATCATTTTTGTGATTTATGCATCAATTGAAAGGTGGTTCGATTCTCTGTATTTTAGTGAAAACCGCATCATGTTTGGAGGCTTGGTTGAGGAAATAGAGCAACCGAAAGATAATTTGTGATGAGCTGGGTCGAAATTCTGTAATTTTACTTTTTGACTAATTTTTCGGAAACAAGCGATCGTATAACATTTTGGTTTGCAGTTGTGGGTAGAGCATTTAAATACCTTTCTTTTGATGTGCATTTTGATTGGGTGGGAAATAGTTTTGAAAATACTACTTTTTTCGGCAAGGGTTAGCCCACGATTTTCTCGAAAAACTGAAAAAAAATCATTTTTGTGATTTATGCATCAATTGAAAGGTGGTTCGATTCTCTGTATTTTAGTGAAAACCGCATCATGTTTGGAGGCTTGGTTGAGGAAATAGAGCAACCGAAAGATAATTTGTGATGAGCTGGGTCGAAATTCTGTAATTTTACTTTTTGACTAATTTTTCGGAAACGAGCGATTGTATAACATTTTGGTTTGCAGTTGTGGGTAGAGCATTTAAATACCTTTCTTTTGATGTGCATTTTGATTGGGTGGGAAATAGTTTTGAAAATACTACTTTTTCGGCAATGGGTTAGCCCACGATTTTCTCGAAAAACTGAAACAAAATCATTTTTGTGATTTATGCATCAATTGAAAGGTGGGTCGATGCTCTGTATTTTAGTGAAAACCGCATCATGTTTGGAGGCTTGGTTGAGGAAATAGAGCAACCGAAAGATAATTTGTGATGAGCTGGGTCGAAATTCTGTAATTTTACTTTTTGACTAATTTTTCGGAAACGAGCGATCGTATAACATTTTGGTTTGCAGTTGTGGGTAGAGCATTTAAATACCTTTCTTTTGATGTGCATTTTGATTGGGTGGGAAATAGTTTTGAAAATACTACTTTTTTCGGCAAGGGTTAGCCCACGATTTTCTCGAAAAACTGAAAAAAAATCATTTTTGTGATTTATGCATCAATTGAAAGGTGGGTCGATGCTCTGTATTTTAGTGAAAACCGCATCATGTTTGGAGGCTTGGTTGAGGAAATAGAGCAACCGAAAGATAATTTGTGATGAGCTGGGTCGAAATTCTGTAATTTTACTTTTTGACTAATTTTTCGGAAACGAGCGATTGTATAACATTTTGGTTTGCAGTTGTGGGTAGAGCATTTAAATACCTTTCTTTTGATGTGCATTTTGATTGGGTGGGAAATAGTTTTGAAAATACTACTTTTTTCGGCAAGGGTTAGCCCACGATTTTCTCGAAAAACTGAAAAAAAATCATTTTTGAGATTTATGCATCAATTGAAAGGTGGGTCGATGCTCTGTATTTTAGTGAAAACCGCATCATGTTTGGAGGCTTGGTTGAGGAAATAGAGCAACCGAAAGATAATTTGTGATGAGCTGGGTCGAAATTCTGTAATTTTACTTTTTGACTAATTTTTCGGAAACGAGCGATCGTATAACATTTTGGTTTGCAGTTGTGGGTAGAGCATTTAAATACCTTTCTTTTGATGTGTATTTTGATTGGGTGGGAAATAGTTTTGAAAATACTACTTTTTCGGCAAGGGTTAGCCCACGATTTTCTCGAAAAACTGAAAAAAAAATCATTTTTGTGATTTATGCATCAATTGAAAGGTGGGTCGATGCTCTGTATTTTAGTGAAAACCGCATCATGTTTGGAGGCTTGGTTGAGGAAATAGAGCAATCGAAAGATAATTTGTGATGAGCTGGGTCGAAATTCTGTAATTTTACTTTTTGACTAATTTTTCGGAAACGAGCGATCGTATAACATTTTGGTTTGCAGTTGTGGGTAGAGCATTTAAATACCTTTCTTTTGATGTGTATTTTGATTGGGTGGGAAATAGTTTTGAAAATACTACTTTTTCGGCAAGGGTTAGCCCACGATTTTCTCGAAAAACTGAAAAAAAATCATTTTTGTGATTTATGCATCAATTGAAAGGTGGGTCGATGCTCTGTATTTTAGTGAAAACCGCATCATGTTTGGAGGCTTGATTGAGGAAATAGAGCAACCGAAAGATAATTTGTGATGAGCTGGGTCGAAATTCTGTAATTTTACTTTTTGACTAATTTTTCGGAAACGAGCGATCGTATAACATTTTGGTTTGCAGTTGTGGGTAGAGCATTTAAATACCTTTCTTTTGATGTGCATTTTGATTGGGTGGGAAATAGTTTTGAAAATACTACTTTTTTCGGCAAGGGTTAGCCCACGATTTTCTCGAAAAACTGAAAAAAAATCATTTTTGTGATTTATGCATCAATTGAAAGGTGGGTCGATGCTCTGTATTTTAGTGAAAACCGCATCATGTTTGGAGGCTTGGTTGAGGAAATAGAGCAACCGAAAGATAATTTGTGATGAGCTGGGTCGAAATTCTGTAATTTAACTTTTTGACTAATTTTTCGGAAACGAGCGATCGTATAACATTTTGGTTTGCAGTTGTGGGTAGAGCATTTAAATACCTTTCTTTTGATGTGCATTTTGATTGGGTGGGAAATAGTTTTGAAAATACTACTTTTTTCGGCAAGGGTTAGCCCACGATTTTCTCGAAAAACTGAAAAAAAATCAATTTGTGATTTATGCATCAATTAAAAGGTGGGTCGATGCTCTGTATTTTAGTGAAAACCGCATCATGTTTGGAGGCTTGGTTGAGGAAATAGAGCAACCGAAAGATAATTTGTGATGAGCTGGGTCGAAATTCTGTAATTTTACTTTTTGACTAATTTTTCGGAAACGAGCGATTGTATAACATTTTGGTTTGCAGTTGTGGGTAGAGCATTTAAATACCTTTCTTTTGATGTGCATTTTGATTGGGTGGGAAATAGTTTTGAAAATACTACTTTTTCGGCAATGGGTTAGCCCACGATTTTCTCGAAAAACTGAAAAAAAATCATTTTTGAGATTTATGCATCAATTGAAAGGTGGGTCGATGCTCTGTATTTTAGTGAAAACCGCATCATGTTTGGAGGCTTGGTTGAGGAAATAGAGCAACCGAAAGATAATTTGTGATGAGCTGGGTCGAAATTCTGTAATTTTACTTTTTGACTAATTTTTCGGAAACGAGAGATCGTATAACATTTTGGTTTGCAGTTGTGGGTAGAGCATTTAAATACCTTTCTTTTGATGTGCATTTTGATTGGGTGAGAAATAGTTTTTGCAAAAAATACTACTTTTTTCGGCAATGGGTTAGCCCACGATTTTCTCGAAAAACTGAAAAAAAATCATTTTTGTGATTTATGCATCAATTGAAAGGTGGGTCGATGCTCTGTATTTTAGTGAAAACCGCATCATGTTTGGAGGCTTGGTTGAGGAAATAGAGCAACCGAAAGATAATTTGTGATGAGCTGGGTCGAAATTCTGTAATTTTACTTTTTGACTAATTTTTCCGAAACGAGCGATCGTATAACATTTTGGTTTGCAGTTGTGGGTAGAGTATTTTAATACCTTTCTTTTGATGTGTATTTTGATTGGGTGGGAAATAGTTTTGAAAATACTACTTTTTCGGCAATGGGTTAGCCCACGATTTTCTCGAAAAACTGAAAAAAAATCATTTTTGTGATTTATGCATCAATTGAAAGGTGGGTCGATGCTCTGTATTTTAGTGAAAACCGCATCATGTTTGGAGGCTTGGTTGAGGAAATAGAGCAACCGAAAGATAATTTGTGATGAGCTGGGTCGAAATTCTGTAATTTTACTTTTTGACTAATTTTTCGAAAACGAGAGATCGTATAACATTTTGGTTTGCAGTTGTGGGTAGAGCATTTAAATACCTTTCTTTTGATGTTCATTTTGATTGGGTGGGAAATAGTTTTGAAAATACTACTTTTTTCGGCAAGGGTTAGCCCACGATTTTCTCGAAAAACTGAAAAAAAATCATTTTTGTGATTTATGCATCAATTGAAAGGTGGTTCTATTCTCTGTATTTTAGTGAAAACCGCATCATGTTTGGAGGCTTGGTTGAGGAAATAGAGCAACCGAAAGATAATTTGTGATGAGCTGGGTCGAAATTCTGTAATTTTACTTTTTGACTAATTTTTCGGAAACGAGCGATCGTATAACATTTTGGTTTGCAGTTGTGGGGTAGAGCATTTAAATACCTTTCTTTTGATGTGCATTTTGATTGGGTGGGAAATAGTTTTGAAAATACTACTTTTTCGGCAAGGGTTAGCCCACGATTTTCTCGAAAAACTGAAAAAAAATCATTTTTGTGATTTATGCATCAATTGAAAGGTGGGGTCGATGCTCTGTATTTTAGTGAAAACCGCATCATGTTTGGAGGCTTGGTTGAGGAAATAGAGCAACCGAAAGATAATTTGTGATGAGCTGGGTCGAAATTCTGTAATTTTAGTTTTTGACTAATTTTTCGGAAACGAGCGATCGTATAACATTTTGGTTTGCAGTTGTGGGTAGAGCATTTAAATACCTTTCTTTTGATGTGCATTTTGATTGGGTGGGAAATAGTTTTGAAAATACTACTTTTTTCGGCAAGGGTTAGCCCACGATTTTCTCGAAAAACTGAAAAAAAATCATTTTTGTGATTTATGCATCAATTGAAAGGTGGGTCGATGCTCTGTATTTTAGTGAAAACCGCATCATGTTTGGAGGCTTGGTTGAGGAAATAGAGCAACCGAAAGATAATTTGTGATGAGCTGGGTCGAAATTCTGTAATTTTACTTTTTGACTAATTTTTCGGAAACAAGCGATCGTATAACATTTTGGTTTGCAGTTGTGGGTAGAGCATTTAAATACCTTTCTTTTGATGTGCATTTTGATTGGGTGGGAAATAGTTTTGAAAATACTACTTTTTTCGGCAAGGGTTAGCCCACGATTTTCTCGAAAAACTGAAAAAAAATCATTTTTGTAATTTATGCATCAATTAAAAGGTGGGTCGATGCTCTGTATTTTAGTGAAAACCGCATCATGTTTGGAGGCTTGGTTGAGGAAATAGAGCAACCGAAAGATTATTTGTGATGAGCTGGGTCGAAATTCTGTAATTTTACTTTTTGACTAATTTTTCGGAAACGAGCGATTGTATAACATTTTGGTTTGCAGTTGTGGGTAGAGCATTTAAATACCTTTCTTTTGATGTGCATTTTGATTGGGTGGGAAATAGTTTTGAAAATACTACTTTTTCGGCAATGGGTTAGCCCACGATTTTCTCGAAAAACTGAAAAAAAATCATTTTTGTGATTTATGCATCAATTGAAAGGTGGGTCGATGCTCTGTATTTTAGTGAAAACCGCATCATGTTTGGAGGCTTGGTTGAGGAAATAGAGCAACCGAAAGATAATTTGTGATGAGCTGGGTCGAAATTCTGTAATTTTACTTTTTGACTAATTTTTTGGAAACGAGCGATCGTATAACATTTTGGTTTGCAGTTGTGGGGTAGAGCATTTAAATACCTTTCTTTTGATGTGCATTTTGATTGGGTGGGAAATAGTTTTGAAAATACTACTTTTTTCGGCAAGGGTTAGCCCACGATTTTCTCGAAAAACTGAAAAAAAATCATTTTTGTGATTTATGCATCAATTGAAAGGTGGGTCGATGCTCTGTATTTTAGTGAAAACCGCATCATGTTTGGAGGCTTGGTTGAGGAAATAGAGCAACCGAAAGATAATTTGTGATGAGCTGGGTCGAAATTCTGTAATTTTACTTTTTGACTAATTTTTCGGAAACGAGCGATCGTATAACATTTTGGTTTGCAGTTGTGGGTAGAGCATTTAAATACCTTTCTTTTGATGTGCATTTTGATTGGGTGGGAAATAGTTTTGAAAATACTACTTTTTTCGGCAAGGGTTAGCCCACGATTTTCTCGAAAAACTGAAAAAAAATCATTTTTGAGATTTATGCATCAATTGAAAGGTGGGTCGATGCTCTGTATTTTAGTGAAAACCGCATCATGTTTGGAGGCTTGGTTGAGGAAATAGAGCAACCGAAAGATAATTTGTGATGAGCTGGGTCGAAATTCTGTAATTTTACTTTTTGACTAATTTTTCGGAAACGAGCGATTGTATAACATTTTGGTTTGCAGTTGTGGGTTAGAGCATTTAAATACCTTTCTTTTGATGTGCATTTTGATTGGGTGGGAAATAGTTTTGAAAATACTACTTTTTCGGCAATGGGTTAGCCCACGATTTTCTCGAAAAACTGAAAAAAAAATCATTTTTGTGATTTATGCATCAATTGAAAGGTGGGTCGATGCTCTGTATTTTAGTGAAAACCGCATCATGTTTGGAGGCTTGGTTGAGGAAATAGAGCAACCGAAAGATAATTTGTGATGAGCTGGGTCGAAATTCTGTAATTTTACTTTTTGACTAATTTTTTGGAAACGAGCGATCGTATAACATTTTGGTTTGCAGTTGTGGGTAGAGCATTTAAATACCTTTCTTTTGATGTGCATTTTGATTGGGTGGGAAATAGTTTTGAAAATACTACTTTTTTCGGCAAGGGTTAGCCCACGATTTTCTCGAAAAACTGAAAAAAAATCATTTTTGTGATTTATGCATCAATTGAAAGGTGGGTCGATGCTCTGTATTTTAGTGAAAACCGCATCATGTTTGGAGGCTTGGTTGAGGAAATAGAGAAACCGAAAGATAATTTGTGATGAGCTGGGTCGAAATTCTGTAATTTTACTTTTTGACTAATTTTTCGGAAACGAGCGATCGTATAACATTTTGGTTTGCAGTTGTGGGTAGAGCATTTAAATACCTTTCTTTTGATGTGCATTTTGATTGGGTGGGAAATAGTTTTGAAAATACTACTTTTTTCGGCAAGGGTTAGCCCACGATTTTCTCGAAAAACTGAAAAAAAATCATTTTTGAGATTTATGCATCAATTGAAAGGTGGGTCGATGCTCTGTATTTTAGTGAAAACCGCATCATGTTTGGAGGCTTGGTTGAGGAAATAGAGCAACCGAAAGATAATTTGTGATGAGCTGGGTCGAAATTCTGTAATTTTACTTTTTGACTAATTTTTCGGAAACAAGCGATCGTATAACATTTTGGTTTGCAGTTGTGGGTAGAGCATTTAAATACCTTTCTTTTGATGTGCATTTTGATTGGGTGGGAAATAGTTTTGAAAATACTACTTTTTCGGCAATGGGTTAGCCCACGATTTTCTCGAAAAACTGAAAAAAAATCATTTTTGTGATTTATGCATCAATTGAAAGGTGGGTCGATGCTCTGTATTTTAGTGAAAACCGCATCATGTTTGGAGGCTTGGTTGAGGAAATAGAGCAACCGAAAGATAATTTGTGATGAGCTGGGGTCGAAATTCTGTAATTTTACTTTTTGACTAATTTTTTGGAAACGAGCGATCGTATAACATTTTGGTTTGCAGT
Source organism: Eupeodes corollae (assembly GCF_945859685.1). Classification (NCBI taxonomy): domain Eukaryota; kingdom Metazoa; phylum Arthropoda; class Insecta; order Diptera; family Syrphidae; genus Eupeodes; species Eupeodes corollae. The sequence goes on from NW_026605267.1 coordinate 18,654, forward strand.
TGTGGGTAGAGCATTTAAATACCTTTCTTTTGATGTGCATTTTGATTGGGTGGGAAATAGTTTTGAAAATACTACTTTTTTCGGCAAGGGTTAGCCCACGATTTTCTCGAAAAACTGAAAAAAAATCATTTTTGTGATTTATGCATCAATTGAAAGGTGGGTCGATGCTCTGTATTTTAGTGAAAACCGCATCATGTTTGGAGGCTTGGTTGAGGAAATAGAGCAACCGAAAGATAATTTGTGATGAGCTGGGTCGAAATTCTGTAATTTTACTTTTTGACTAATTTTTCGGAAACGAGCGATCGTATAACATTTTGGTTTGCAGTTGTGGGTAGAGCATTTAAATACCTTTCTTTTGATGTGCATTTTGATTGGGTGGGAAATAGTTTTGAAAATACTACTTTTTTCGGCAAGGGTTAGCCCACGATTTTCTCGAAAAACTGAAAAAAAATCATTTTTGAGATTTATGCATCAATTGAAAGGTGGGTCGATGCTCTGTATTTTAGTGAAAACCGCATCATGTTTGGAGGCTTGGTTGAGGAAATAGAGCAACCGAAAGATAATTTGTGATGAGCTGGGTCGAAATTCTGTAATTTTACTTTTTGACTAATTTTTCGGAAACGAGCGATTGTATAACATTTTGGTTTGCAGTTGTGGGTAGAGCATTTAAATACCTTTCTTTTGATGTGCATTTTGATTGGGTGGGAAATAGTTTTGAAAATACTACTTTTTCGGCAATGGGTTAGCCCACGATTTTCTCGAAAAACTGAAAAAAAATCATTTTTGTGATTTATGCATCAATTGAAAGGTGGGTCGATGCTCTGTATTTTAGTGAAAACCGCATCATGTTTGGAGGCTTGGTTGAGGAAATAGAGCAACCGAAAGATAATTTGTGATGAGCTGGGTCGAAATTCTGTAATTTTACTTTTTGACTAATTTTTTGGAAACGAGCGATCGTATAACATTTTGGTTTGCAGTTGTGGGTAGAGCATTTAAATACCTTTCTTTTGATGTGCATTTTGATTGGGTGGGAAATAGTTTTGAAAATACTACTTTTTTCGGCAAGGGTTAGCCCACGATTTTCTCGAAAAACTGAAAAAAAATCATTTTTGTGATTTATGCATCAATTGAAAGGTGGGTCGATGCTCTGTATTTTAGTGAAAACCGCATCATGTTTGGAGGCTTGGTTGAGGAAATAGAGAAACCGAAAGATAATTTGTGATGAGCTGGGTCGAAATTCTGTAATTTTACTTTTTGACTAATTTTTCGGAAACGAGCGATCGTATAACATTTTGGTTTGCAGTTGTGGGTAGAGCATTTAAATACCTTTCTTTTGATGTGCATTTTGATTGGGTGGGAAATAGTTTTGAAAATACTACTTTTTTCGGCAAGGGTTAGCCCACGATTTTCTCGAAAAACTGAAAAAAAATCATTTTTGAGATTTATGCATCAATTGAAAGGTGGGTCGATGCTCTGTATTTTAGTGAAAACCGCATCATGTTTGGAGGCTTGGTTGAGGAAATAGAGCAACCGAAAGATAATTTGTGATGAGCTGGGTAGAAATTCTGTAATTTTACTTTTTGACTAATTTTTCGGAAACGAGCGATCG